>NW_027663122.1:2500-10000 GCF_963989245.1 Nansenia antarctica | reverse complement strand
AGTAGGTACATGAAAGTACATATTACATACAAGGTCAACTAACAGGATAAAAACCCAAGAAAGCCACTGGCTTATTTCAATTGGAGTCTCCTACTCTTCACACCTCAAGCATCTATACAGTGAAGGTGATAGGCCATTGTTTGTGACTGTATTTACATACTATTGTTTATAAATAAGGGTGTGGGCCTGAGGGGCCCTCTCTCTTCTCTCTTCTCTCTTCTCTCTTCTCTCTTCTCTCTTCTCTCTTCTCTCTTCTCTCTTCTCTCTTCTCTCTTCTCTCTTCTCTCTTCTCAGATGAGCACAAAGGGAGGTTAGAGGGTGTGACAACAACAACACACATCCAAGTCATCTCACCGTCAGCCACTCTGGGCCCTATTCCACGAAGCTCGATAAAGTTCTAAGCCTCGATAAAGTTCTTAGCCTCGAAAATGTTAGCTTGCGTTCGGTGCCATCAATGTGGCTCAAATAATTCGCTGCTTGGTTGAGCTCCTTCTGAGTCAGATATAATTAGCGAGCAGGCTAAAACACAGGCTATGGTAAGACGCGCGTCAAAAAAGCCTCACAGGCGGAAACTAAACCCCGAACGACAGTTCCTCTCTAGGAAATATTAGTTCCCACTTCACACGAGATAGATAGATAGATTGGTTGACTGTGTGATAGATAGATCATTTGATAATTTGAAAGTGTGATCGATAACTTGATATTTTGATTGTGTGATAGATAACTTGATATTTTGAAAGTGTGATAGATAGATAGATCGATGGATACATAAATTAAAAAGTGTAACAAATAAAATAAAATGAATAGGTATGTCTATCAACTTGCATTGCTGTCATCACAGCGGTCTGGCTGGCGTAGTGGTTAAGGCAGTCGGTTGGGGTTCCAAAGGTTGCGAGTTTGAGACTTGACTAAGTTTAAAAAATAAAAATAAAAAAATTATACATTTAACCGAAGATTTCATGCAAAGGCTTCCAACACCATTGTAATCGTGTCAGTTCTTGTAAATTAGCCTGCACCATAATTTTATAGCCTACATACTTTTTTAGATGAGATTTTAGATTAGATTCAGACAACGAAATGCAGTAAAAAGTGCGTCTGAAGAGGGATTTGAACCACCGATATAAAATGATGAATAAATCCTGTGGCAGCGGTCGATACCACTAGGCCATTGTGGCGATATGACGGTTTGTAGCCTGCTGCGGATATCACCACAGTAGTAATATTCATTTATTAAAATATGAACATATAACAATAACTGGGGCTAGTATGACCTACGCATTTAATCGGTCAGCAATTTCTTGCCAAACCATTTCCCTCGCCTTGTTAATTGCGGCAGTATTGCACTATTTTACATCTTATTTTTCCGTCTTCATAAAAATCAATAATTCGGAATGCTGCGCAAATGTAGTACCCCTGCAGAGTGGAGTATCTTCATTTCGACAGATCGACACTTCAGGGCTTTTTATGTCTGCGTGCACGCGCCCATATCGAAGATTTGTAAGCCTGTCTTCTGTGAACACTGATGACACAAGGCTGATCCTCGTTCGAGGAATCACCTGAGGCTTGAATTCCAATCTCGAGTTGCCTGAGCACCGCATTTATTTATATCGCCGCTATACTGATCCACCTTTAGTGGAATGGGGCCCTGGTCTCTGCAAACAGTTGGTTGAGCACAGCACTGCAATAGGCAAATGTTCCTACCACAGTGTGTTTGTTGAACTGAATCCTCAACTGTGGAACTGCAGACTAAAGGGAGTGGTGATTGTTCAGGTGAGCTGCTGGGTGATTTGTGAATTGATTTCAGCTGTGCAGGCCATGACTGTCATCTCATGTTTCTCCTCTGGGGGGGAATGGGAGCCAAACCCATGTTGGGATGGCTGAGTTTCTCTAGGGAGGAGAAATTGGGCTCTTTTTCCTTGTTTGTGAAGGAATGGTACTGTATTTGGTTTCTTGTTGAGTTTGCCAAGACACCTCCCACTCGATCTTTCCATGGATTACCGGGAAGATCGCCGACTGTAGGCAAACTGTAAGGGCACTGGGTCGTTGGAGTTGTGGTTCTGCCAAGGTTTATTTCTGTTCCTCAGCAGGTAGTAGGACCAACAGTACAGAGTCCTGGTCTTTGTAGACCACCAGCCTGTCAGTGGTGGAGTTTGGAAAGATTGCTCCTTCTTGTGCTGCAAGAAAATGTCTCTAAGGGCATCTTCTCTCTCTTGTACAGAGATGGCTCCTCCTGAGGAGACTGCCTCCCACTTTGGGCTGTCCAAGGCCTGACCTCGTCCATGGAACCTTTTTGCTGCTCTCCAGACCATTGCAACTGTTTTGACCAGTCTGGTCAGAACACTGAACCGTTTGACGTCCAGAAGATCTTGAACAACTGACCTTCTTGGCGGTCTCCCCTGTTCCATCTGGATTTGGTTCTGATTCCGTGAGGGCTCTTTCTTTTCCGGGGACTGTTTCAGAGCCTGGGCCCTTGTCAGCACAGCAGCAAATGCTTTCCTCTGCAACTTGTTGATGCTTTCTCTGGCGGTGGTTGCTAGTTCCTTAGCCGATTTGGTTTGCCACTCACTTTCTGGCAGACTCAAGAACTTGGGTCCATTTTGCCACTCTGAATGTTCATCCAGATCCTGAGGGCTTGCTCCTCTGGTGATCCCATGAGCAATGTTTTGAGTCCCAGGGATCCACCACCAGTCCTGAACTGCTGTGCTGCTTTGAATCTCTCCAATCCTATTGGCAAAGAATGTTTGGTAGCCATAGCTTTCTCGCTGTATTGCCCAAAGGACTGTTTGACTGTCGACCAAGTGAAACCACCTTCCAACTTGGATTCGGCTGTGCCGCTCGAAGAACTTCCTTAACCGTGAGGCGAACACTGCTCCACACATCTCTGCTTTGACAGCATCACCTTTGTGGTCCAAGGGAGTTAGCTTTGCCTTGGATTCCACCAATCTGATGATGGAACCCTGGTCTGTGGTCCATCTCAGGTACATCACCATAGGCATGCTCACTTCCATCAGAGAACGTGATTGCCCATGGTGGTTCAGTAGTGAAGCCTTTGGGGGTTAGAGCTCTGTTGAATGTGACCTTGCTGAGTTGATGGTACTCCTCGAACAGGTTGATTGCATCTCCTCTGAGGCCATCTGAGAGTGCAATGTCCCATGTGTCCTTGACCGGACCGCTTTCAGCTTTAGCCTCTTGGAACGCTCTCCGTACCAGAATAGCTCCCTTCTGCTTGGCAGGAGTTACTAGGCCAACTGGGTCATAAAGTGCTGACACTTGACTGAGAAGTTCTCTTCGTGTCAGAGGGTTTGGTGTCTGGGTTCTGATTTCCTCTTGCTGAAGGTCTTCACCCCGTCTCATCTTTTGCTTTCTCTTTGAGAAGTTGATTCCGATCATGACGTGGAGCTTATCTTCCTCGACTCTGTAGCCCAGGCCAAGCGCCTTGTTGTCATCATCACACATCTGGTTTGGTAAGACCATGGTCGTTGCCTTTGTCCTTTCCTCTTCACCAGTGTGCTCCTTCCTCCCACTTTGCCCAGAAAGGACCCATGGCTTTAGCTCAAAACCTCCAGCCCTCAGGATCCTCTCCACATTGGCTGTGATGATCTTTAGCTGGTCTGGGTTGTTGTGGGAAGTGAGGATGTCATCAACGTAGCTGTCATTGTGAAACACTAGACGCTCCTCTTCAAGATGGGCAAAGAGAGGGAGGTTAGCAGTTTCACACATTGCCAGTTGCGCGATGCACCCTGCTGGTTTGTCTCCAATGTTCACTCTTGTGATTGCATATTCTCCCAGTTCTTCATCCTCAGCGTCTCGCCAGAGGAACCTGTGCAGGTGCACTTCTTGGTCTTCCAGCCAGACTGAGTTGTACATCTTTTTTATGTCACCCAGGGCAGCGAATACTCCACCTCTGAACCTGAGAAGCACAGCTCGAATCTGGTTGAGAACGTCGGGGCCTTTCATCAGCAGGTCGTTCATGCTCACACCTCTGCATCTTTGGCTGCTGTTCCAGACGATTCTTACCGGAGTTGTGACAGAGTGTGGGTTAGGGGCAATGAGGTGACTGAGGTACCAAACTGGTCCATCCCAGTTGGTGATGGGGTCTTTAGGCAGTTTGAGCGCAGCTCTTCGACCGACCATGTCATGCACCTGTGCAGCGTATGCCACTTTCCATTCAGGTGTTTTGGCTAGTCGTTTTTCTGTTCTGAGAAATGTAGCCTCAACTGTTCTCTTGTTGTTCGGTAGGGAGACGGGGTCTTCCACCCAAGGATACCTGGCATGCCAGTGTGGCTCCTTGCTGTGGTTGTCTTCGGTGACATAGGTGAGACCGTTCCTTACCACTTCAAGCTCTCTCTCCTCTGCAAGAGTCATTTCTTTGCCACCGGGTTGACATTTTCCATAGCGGCAGCCTCCACACTTTGGATCACATGCTGCGCCGATACTGTCCCATTTCCACCACTCTAGGAAGTCCCGGTTGGTGGTTGAAGTGCTTGACTTCTGGAGCGTGGCGTGAACTTGAGTGTTGGGATGTTTCTTTGAAACAGGGCCAGTGAGTTCCTCATACCTCACAGCAGCAGTTCTCTCAATGATCTTGCGAAATGTGCTTTGGACATGTGGGCTGACACGGTGAGGTCTTCGAAGAGCTCAGGATGAGTCCCTCCCACCGTCATCCCCAGTGGTCCATCCCACAGCACAAGGTCTCCAACAACGTTGATCCTTTGAGGTGCTAGCTGGCCTTCTCTGTGGCTTATGAGCAGATGGATTTCACCGGGCCTTGTCAGCTCTCCAAGTGGGATGTCTGGAAAGAGTTTCTGGAGCCGTTTGGGATCAACACTTTTGTGGATGTCTGCAATACTGTCGAGACCATAACATACCAATTGGTGTGATTTCAGAGTGCCTTTGGGAGTTTTCACCCTGATCTTCAAGAGGTACCGCTTTGTCTCCACAATGGTCTTCATTCCTCCAACACCATGGACAATGAGAGTGATGTCTTCACTCCTGAGGTTCAGTTTGTCTGCGGCCTTGTGAGTAATATAATTAGTGTCAGACGCCAGGTCGATTAATGTTCCAACCTTTTCTCCAGCATTTGCTGTGACCTCCAGAAGCATCATGATCACTGGCAGCTCCTGCAATCCACTCTCCACTAGAAGGCCTGGTTGCTCCTTTGTGGTGCTGAAAGCCTTTGATGTAGCATTTGAGAACACATCATGAAACTGTTTTGCCAGCTCTGGGGAAAGCTTCCTGACAAACTCCTCTTGTTCCTCTGTGTACTTTCTCCTGCTTTTCACATCCTCTGAACCAGGTCCGCTCTTTTTCTGTGATGAGTTATTCTTCTTGTTAGGACAGAGATAAAAGTGATGCTCAGGAGCATGTTCATCCTTGCAGGCATGGCTGGTGCACAGGAAGTCATCTCTGCAGTATGAACTGTCATCATGAACTTCAAGACATCTCTTGCATGCTCCCAACTCCTTAGCTGCAGCCTTCTTTTCAGCTAGCTTCAGTGACCGGAACTGCATGCAGAAGTAGAGCTTCTCCCTGTGTTTCCCATCTCCACAGACAACACATCCAGTGTGTTCGTCGCCTGCCTTGGTGGATTTTGTTCTGGCCTGTCTTGGCTCAAACTTGGTCTCTCTCCTGCTTGGTTCTTCATCCCTCAGTTGTTCAAGCTGCTCATATATGCTTTCTTGCTCTTTGAGAAATGTCAACAGGCTGTCGAACCGGTTGCCTGGAGTCACGGCATTTCTTGCCGCATAGACAAGCCATTCCTTTTTGAGGGATTCTGGGAGTTTTCCCTCGATGGACTTGGTCACCAGAGGGTTTTTTATAGCACCAGTGTCTCCAAGCTCAATCAGATCTCGAAGCGCCTTCTCCACAGCTTGGATTAGTTCCACGACTCTCAGTGGTTGGTTACTTCTGACGGGTGTCATGCCCTGCAGCTCCTCCACTATTTCAATAGCAATGGATGTCCGATTGCCATAGCGGTTCTCCAGAACACGGAAGATGTCATCAGCAGCACTGTGAGTAGTGAGGCGAAGGTCTCTCATGATCTTGTCATCAATACTGTCCAGTAATTGGGCCTTCTTCACCTACTTGGAACCAGTCGGTTCACCCTGCCTCTGGAGTGCTTCCCAGTCCTTTCTCCACCTGTGGAAGTCACGTTTGTTGCCAGTGAACTTGGGAAG
The DNA here is from genome assembly GCF_963989245.1 of Nansenia antarctica. NCBI lineage: Eukaryota > Metazoa > Chordata > Actinopteri > Argentiniformes > Microstomatidae > Nansenia > Nansenia antarctica. The sequence continues at coordinate 3,824 of NW_027663122.1, read as the reverse complement.
GGCCGTTGGTTTCAGTTTGATGGTTGGCACAGGATGACTGGGCGCAATCGGTTGTCTTCTGGCTTCGTCCTTTATCCTCTTCTGTATGAAGTCAGCCTTCTTGGAAACCAGATTGATGGCCTGAAGTTCCAGATCTTTTAAGTTATTCTGGATTCGTCCCTCTTCTTCAGGGATCCACTGTTTCCACCGTTTGTGCACCTCCTTCGCTGTCTTCACCAGTCCTTCCAGGTGGTTAAGCATGAATTCATAACCCTCCTGGTTCATATCCTCCTCACTGGCTTCCACCGCAGTAGTGCGCCTGCACTGCTGCTCTGCTGCCTGTAGAATTATGGACATTTCATCAGCTCCAAAGTTGTCCCACAGGTCCGTCTGGATTAGACTTTTAACTCTCTTCAGCTTCAACACACACTCAGTCGCAGTCTTCGCCAGATCGGCAGTTTGCACTGCGGTCAGCTCAGTCTCTCCCTCTGCCTTTGCCTTTGTGTGAAGTTTGGCCTTCACATTGTCATTGGCTTCCATGACTTTGTCAGCTGCTGTTGTGAGTGGCTTGAAATTGTCTCTGAGTTCCTCCTCAGACGTGTCCTCATGGTTCCTGGTAATGCTGTTGACCAGACGAGTGAATGCTGCTTTTGCTGTCGTTCTCTCCGTCTTGAGCTGCTCAACAGTGGCCATATTTGGAGTTGGTTGCAGGCGATGGTTTGAGTGAGGCCTTGTGATGATTAAGTTGAATGTGAACTTGGATGTCCAGGGTCCCAATTTGCTGCTCCTGCTGTTTCAGTTTGCTGGCTTGAGAATCCTGGTTTTCCAATTCACCGGTCTCCGTTTCCTGGTTGTCCAGTGGGAGTCGGTTTTTCAGATGCCCTGTTTGTCCTGTTGCGTTTGCCGTAGCTGTTTTTCCGGGTTCAGAGCACGCTGGCGTCCGCATTGTGACTGCCGCTTCTGTTTCCCGGTCCTGTCTTTTTGTGTCCTGTCCTAAAGTGTCTATGGTTTCTTGTTTTCGGCGTCTACCTTGTTTTGTGTGCCCGTCTTCCCCCGGAGGTCTCCGCTTTTTGTTTTTCTTGTTTTCTTTTCCACATATTTTTTCACTTTGTTTTGTTTGATTTTTTCGCCGATCTCCGCTGCCTTCCCCCCCGCCATCTCCCGCCTCTCACCGCCTCCACTGCCGGACTGCAGTGCTCACCGCCTCCACTACCGGACTACAGCGTTCACCGCCTCATCGTTCCTTTTCCCCCGGCTCTGTGTTGCCGACCGACCCTCTGCGCGCCGCTCTCAGACATCGCTGGCCTGGCCGTGCTGTGCTACTACCCTCGTCCTGGGAGGTAGC
>NW_027663123.1:5000-13765 GCF_963989245.1 Nansenia antarctica | reverse complement strand
CTTTCTCTCCTCTCTCACACTCCCTCCCTCTCTCCCCCTCTTCCCTCTCTCCTCCCTCCCTCTCTCCCTCTCTCCTCCCTCTCTCCAGACTGCAGACAGGTCTTTCTGGCAGGCTGTTTTTGAAGCGGCTATTTTAGGTGTAACAATATCTGTTTGATCAGGGGCGGGAGGGTGCAGGGGCTCACTGAGGCCTCTTTTCATTCATAAATTATTAAGCGACAGGCAAAAATATCGCTCTCTTTTCAAAAATACTGAAAAAAACCCTCCCTCTGTAGTTCGGTTGCTCAATACGTACCGAAATGGTAACGACCGGTTTTTTTACGATATTTTTTTTTAAAGTAGGCCTATCGTAGTATCGCACTTGGATTATAGGATTACAAACGTCAACGAAATGGATAGATAACATCATATTTATTTGATATTATGTTATTTTTATTTTTTGCAAGGAGCCTACCGAGGCGTTATATACGGAACCGCTTCTGCGCAGTCTGTGAACCCGACCGCTCCGTCACCATCAGCGACCATCTGACTAGACCGTGACCGCGACCGTGACCGCTTTTATCTTTTATCTACTCCCAGCCAGGTCTGTGTGTCTCACAGCGGCCGTCCGTGCGTGGTGGCTCTCGCCCGGCCTTCCTACCGCCCCCCCCCCAACATCACTAGTCTGTTTCCCAGTCTGTCCTGCCGCCCCCCCAACCTCCCCCAACACCAGTAGCTTCTTCTTCTTCAGCCCTTCGAACTTTCGAAGACAGACAGACAGAAGACAACAACAACCTCCTCTCCAGAAGAACTTAGCCTAGCTAGTCGTCCCTCTCTCTCTCTCTGCGTACGTTCTCTCCCTGGGGGGGGGATCGGAGGACCGACCCGGGCCCTGGGCCGGGGCCGGGCCCGGAAGGAAGCGGAGGCAACTTGTTAAAAGGGAAGATTTAGGGCCGACGATCCCCGCAGACGGACGGGGAGGAGAGAGAAGAAGAGAGAGAAGAGAGAGAAGAGACGTCGGGGAGAGGAGAGGAGCAGTCGGAGAAGTCTGCACTTGTTGCTTTGATGAGGGATAAAAGGCTGTCATGAACTAGCTGCTCCAGTTCCTGGAGGAGCAGAGAGCTGATAGACTCATCGCTCCTTCCTTCCCTCCCTCCTTCCCTCCCTCCCTCCCTCCTTCCCTCCCTGACGTTCCTCCTCCTGACTCTCCGCTCGGCGCTCCGGTCGCGTCGTGTCGTTTTCAGACGCAGTTGTTTTTCGCTTGATATTCGGGGGGGGGGGGGGGTTCTTTCTTTTTTCCCCATCCTCCTCCTCCTCCTCCTCCTCCTCCTCCTCCTCCTTCTTCTTCTCCCTCTCGTTTTCTCCCCCCCCCCCCTTTTCTTCGCTTCTGTCAGGAAGGCAAAACGGGGGGGGGGGAAAGGTTGTGCCCCCCCTCCCACCCCCCCCACCCCACCGCCTCTCGCAATTTCACAAGTTGACATTGCTGAATTCCGCATTTGCGAGGCACTTTGGCTTTTCCCTCAGTGAGGGAAGAACTGTCCATGTCCATGTTAAGTCTTGTTTAAGGACGATCAGGGTAAAAGCATTTTTTATTGGCAGGTCAAAAGCTGCTTGTTAAATCCGCTAGCGTGAATGTAGGGCGACGCTGTTAGCGAAGCGCGAGCCCCCCACTCTGCTTCCTGTGATGTTTCACCCTGCTGAGACGAGCTGCGCGGCCAATCAGCGGGGTGCGAGAGGTGGGGGGGGGGTTAGGAGGGTCAGGGGGAAGGGAGGGGAGGGGAGGGGTGGGGGGGGGGGGCAGGATAAACAAAGCGGATATCGGGAGTTGATTTTGCCGGCGCTAGCCTGCTAACAAATCAACTCGACAGTGCGGGTGGCGCTAACGTTAGAGCCGGTGGCGTCGGCGGAGAAGAAAACCAAAAGTCCCCACATCATTTTTTCCTTTTCCTCTCTCTCTCTCTCTCTCTCTCTCTCTCTCTCCTCTCTCTCTCTCTCTCTGCCGCGGGACTATTGTTATGAGCCGGCGTTAAAACAATAGCGTATGCAGGCAGGAGAGCCCTTTCCAGAGTGTGTCTTCCATCAAAACACTGCCAAGGAACACACACGCACACACACACACACACACACACACACACACACACACTGCTCAGAGTTCACTCACGAGACCAGAGTCCAAGTGCCCCTGCCTGTAAAGTATTGTTATCTGCAGGTCAGAAGGCTCCGGGTGGTAATGTGTAGTCAGGGGCAGTAAATATACACACACTAGCACGGGTCTTCACCCCCCCCCCTGTATCCTATACAGTTTCCTTTAGGTCAAAGGGTGTTAGGGTGTGGACACTTTGGCCTCACGTTGACCCCCCCTCCACGCGCCCCCCCTAAACTAAACTCATCACACGAAGCTATGCCAGACCAAGTGTCAAGTCATTCATCTCTCACTGCCTAACTAGTGTAGGCCTGTGTTTCCTATCTAAAGATACATGGGCCCGGTGTGTCAAAAACAAACTACAAGCTGTCGGGGGGGCGGGGGCTGTGGCGCAGGAGGTAGAGCCGCCGGCGTCTTAACGATCGCAAGGTTCAAGGCAGATCGGCGGTTCGAACCCCCGGTGTCCTTGGGGCAAGACACCGAACGAACCCCAAATTGCTCCCCTAATGTGCGGGCCGGACGGCGCCTTGCATGGTAGCTTGCCTACCACCTCGCCATCGGTGTGTGAATGTGTGTGCGAACGGGTGAATAAGAGGCCGTTGTAAAAGCGATTTGGAATACGGCGTTTGTATAAGTCAGTCAGTCAGTCGGTTTAAGCTGACCTCCGCCCTGCTGCAGGCTCTCTGACGGACGCTGAGGATGTCTCTGTCTCTGTCTCTCTCTCTCAGCTGCAGGGCCTGAGCCTTCATTGTGTGTGTGTGTGTGTGTGTGTGTGTGTGTGTGTGTGTGTGTGTGTGTGCGTGTGTGTGTGTGTGTGTGTGTGTAATCCACGCTGGCTTGGAGGTTGTGGTAGTGTCTGCTGCCCTACTCACCGAGCTGTCGACAGTTGGTCCTCAACGTCTATTTCGGCTGCTTATTTACGGCCTGCTATTCTGGACCGAGAGAAAAGAGAGACACAGAGAGAGAGAGAGAGAGAGAGAGAGAGGGAGAGAGGGAGGGAGGGAAGAGGAGAGAGAGGGAAGAGGGAGGGGGAGAGGGAGGGAGGTGGAGGAGGGAGGGAGGGAGAGAGGGAGGGAGGTGGAGGGAGAGAGAGTGGAGAGAGGGAGAGAGAGAGGGAGAGAGAGAGAGGGAGAGAGAGAGGGAGAGAGGGAGAGAGAGAGAATGAATGAATCAGGGAGGGAGGGAGAGAGAGAGAGGGTCTAAAGACAATAGTCTCCAAAGAGCCAGTGTGCTAGTGTTCAGGCTAGGCTAACAGTGTGGTGGGGGGGGGGGGCACACGACACACGACACTTATATTTAACCAACGTGGGGGTGATTAGTTCTGCACTTTGATGAATGACATGTGCGTTTCAGATGGGTAACGCTAGCCGCAGGCCAGCCATGACAGGCCAGACATTCACTAGGCCCTCCGCTAGCTAGCCAGCCACACCGCTGCCACCCAGAAAATGACTTTACCACAGCACACCCAAGTGGGACAAAAACACCTGTTCGTTAGGACCGTTTTTACACCCTTTTCTTTCTTCTAAGTCTTTCTTTCCTTCTTTCTCTTTCTTTATTTCTTTTTTTTTTCTCTTTGTGTGCTTATTTCTTTCTTTGTGTGCTCTCTCTCTCTCTCTCTGTCTCTCTCTTTCTTTCTTTCTTTCTTTCGTTCTTTGTGCGCTCATTCTCTGGCATTGCCTGGTAATGAACGATTCCATACATGTGAGGTAAATGCGTACTCTGTTAATAGCCATTACCACTGTGTTATTTTAGGCCTCGCGCCCCTCTTAAAGGTGGAGAAAATGAGGCTGTTCAAGATTTGCCAAAACGATGAGAATATAAACTGAAATATTCTGATTGGGATTCAAGACCCAAAGCGGTTTTAAACACCTGCAAAGTAACACTCCAGAGCAGGTGTTGACAACGGCATTCACGTCACAGCGGTTCATTCGGCGGTTCGAACCCTGGCTGGCAACGTGTCGAGGTGTCCTTGAGCAAGGCACTGAACCCCTAATTGCTCCAGGGTCGCCGTCTATGGCTCTGACCCCTAGCCTAGAGCATAAAATACCAAATTCCAACAATTGCATGGCAATAAAATAATGTTGTGTTTTTTTTAAGAGCTAAGCTAAGATGTCAGGTAAATAGTCTGACTTACTGTATATAGCGCCTTATTCCAAAGCTCTTTACAACCGCCTCTCATTCACCCATTCACACTCCAATGGTGGCAAGCTACCATGCAAGGCGCCGGCCCGCTCATCGGGAGCAATTGTGGGGTGTCTTGCCCAAGGACACCTCGACACGTGGCCAGCCCGGGGGGGGTCGAACCACCGACCTGCTGACCTTTCTATCGTCAGACACCGGCTCTCCCTCCTGCGCCACAGCCGCCCCACCCAAGATACAGTAACATGCGAAAACACACACCCTGTCTTTCCGAGTCAGTCTGAGTCATTTCTCTACCTGCATAACCTCAATCTACCTCATTTCCATCACCTCCCAGCCCAGATAGCTTGATAGATCCGTTATGAGCCGGTATGTTGGTTTGTTATGGTACGTCTACAGTGGTGATGTCTGATTCTGAGCCGTGTGCGCGCCGGGCCCAGCTGTGACAGGCAGGCTGGCTGTCAGGGCTAATGGGGATCTATGCTGCCTCTCAGACCGAGTCAAACATTCCTCTTTGCATTTTAAAACACGCCGGTCTGCCACGGCTCTCCTCCCCTCTGAATAATACAGCAGGACGGCCTACAGCCATTTACCTGGTCGTGTGTGTGTGTGTGTGTGTGTGTGTGGTTGTGTGTGTGTGTGTGTGGTTGTGTGTGTGTGTGTGTGTGTGTGTGATTGTGTGAGTGTGTGTGTCTGGTCGTGTGTGAGTGTGTGTGTGTCTGGTTGTGTGTGTGGTTGTGTGTGTGTGTGTGATTGTGTGAGTGTGTGTGTCTGGTCGTGTGTGAGTGTGTGTGTGTCTGGTTGTGTGTGTGTGTGAGTGTGTGTGTGTGTGTGTCTGTGTCTGGTCGTGTGTGAGTGTGTGTGTGTGTGTGTGTGTGTGTGTGTGTGTGTGTCTGTGTCTGGTCGTGTGTGAGTGTGTGTGTGTCTGGTCGTGTGTGTGTGTGTGTGTCTGGTTGTGTGTGTGTTTCTGGTTGGTGTGTGTGTTTCTGGTTGGTGTGTGTGTTTCTGGTGTGTGTGTGTGTGTGTGTGTGTGCGTGTCTGCCACTGTCCAGAGGAGAATCAACGTCATTTCCCATTGTCTGTCAGTGGCCATACACACACACACACACACACCCCCCCCCCCACACACACACGCACAATTACCCAATCACACATTCACACACAGCAGTCATGAAAGCAGCAGTAATATCGACAGCCCCTTTACCATAAAGTCGCCCCTAGCCATAAATCGCAGCATCAAGTCAAACAATGCACAGAATGGAAAAAAAAAACAAATGAGCTGAGCCCAGATCAGTCAGGCCTCTGCCTCCATGCAGAGCGTAGCCTGGTAGATTGAGCACCGCCCCCCCCCTCGTCCCCCCCTCCCTCCCGCCCCCCCCACAGATCAATACCCCCAGCCTGCCCCACGTCTGCACGGCAGAACTCATTTCACATTTGGAAGAAGGCATTATGTTCTCACTGTATTTCAGGGGGGTGGAGGGTGGAAGTGGGGGTGGAGGGAGTGGGGGGTGGGGGGGGAGGTGTAGGGATGAGCTGGGTGGCGGGATTGAGTGGGGTGGGAAGAAGGGTTGGGAGTGGGAATGTGTGTGTGTGTGTGTGGGGGGGGTGGGGGTGTGTGTGTCTGGTTGTGTGTGTATGTTGAGTGTTTGGAAGGGGGGGGGGGGGGGGGTTACCTTTGGGAGATCTGTCTCCCATGGCTTCATGTATATTACAAACCTAATGTTCATCTGAATAATTGATTAGGTTCCCTCTCTAGTTTTGATAATTAGTTGATAGCTTCTTCTTCTGTAAGCCCTGGGATCTCCATGCAGACAAACTCAGAGAGGTTCACCATTTTTCCTGAAACGTTGTTATGATGTTATGAGTGTGAAGTTATCATCACGGCAAACAATGGTGCTTAACACCAAAGCTCCTGTGCTGTAGTCTAAAGCCAGGCCCCTCGCTCGGCTTAACGGGGTATTCTCACGTCAGCAAGGAGAGGAGAGAAAACCTTTCGTAAACACTCTTCTTTTCTCACAACCTCTCCTCCATATCTCTATCTCTGTCTCTGGAATGTGCTGTGTTGTCTGCCCAGGACTGGATATAACTGTATATTTCGTCTCGTTATGTTATGATGATAATAATAATAATAATAATAACTTTTTAAATTTGTATAGCGCTTTTCCTGCAAACGTTGCAGCTCAGAGCGCTCCGCATATAACGCTATCGTTTTACATATTCTATACAGATATTATCCTACCGATTAAAGGTGTTGTCATTGATGTAATCATAACAAGCATATCTGTTGATTGATTGAACACGTATTGTGTGTACCGCCGAAGCCAATACAATACAGTAATCACACCCTATATGAATATGTCTATTGAAATTCATGTCCATCCTCGCTCCCGTCAGTTCTACCTCTGCCCCGTATTGATTTTTCTATCTTTCATATGCGTATGCAATGCATCAGGTAAAAAAGGGAATAATATGGGCTGGGATGCCTTGGTTGGTCTACAACTCCCAGTCTGATATCAAAAAGGAAGGTTTGTTGCTTTCTTTAGTGACCTTGACAAGGCATTCTCCTGACAACACAGACCCAAATAAATACTTTGTGTTTACTGCATTAATGTATCAACCGCTTCTACAAATTCAACAATTCTAGCACTTTTCTTTCTTTTTTTGGGGCCGTCGGTATGTGAGCTACTGTAGAAACAATAGCTAACAAGCCAGACTCTGTCAGTCATACAACCAATTAATCTAGTCTTCTAACAGGTACTTCTTCTTCTCAATCTATCTGTAGTATTTTTAAGCGAATAGATCGAATCTTTTCATCCCATGTGACGCTCTTCAGCTACAGCACCTCTGCTAAACCTGATTACGGACGATCGGTGGTATTTACGCTATTTTAAAGTGAATAGATAGAGACGGTAGCATGCTAACGTGGCTAGCGATCGCTCTGGGTTGTCCAGGGGGTTTGGTGAGAGAGGGGGGGGGGGGGGAGCAGCCCGGGAAGACCTTATTAGAGCCGGGTTAGAGCTGCCTTCCTTTTTGTTTTTCTCTCTCTCTCTCGCCACGGGCATGGGACAGGAAGAGGGGGGGAGGGGGGGGGAGGCGGGGGGCACGGTCTGATCGAAGGCGGTGTGTTCAAGAGGTCAAGGGTCAGCCTCCAGAGTCTGTTAATGCGGTCACCGTGGGAACTGATCAATCCACACGCCTCAGCACCATCGATCACACACTCTGAGAGACACACACACACACACTCTGAGACACACACACACACTCACTCTCGCATGCACACACACACGCTGTACACACACACACACACGCTGACATACACGCACGCACACACACACACACACAGACACACAGACACGCTTGCACACATACTATGCCCTACATACACACACACACACACACGCCGCACGCACGCATGCACACACACACATTCACGCACACACACACACACACATACGCACGCACACACACATATATACACACACACATACACACACATACATGCCGTACACACACGCGCGCGCACACACATACACACACATACACATACACACACATACATGCCGTACACACACACACACACTTCACTTGTGAAGCAGACAGTCCGCCTGCCCAAAGGAGCCAATCATAAGCCTCCTCATAGCAGGGCTGCTCCAATCAGAAGGCTGGACTGGTCCAGTGTGTCGGTCTGCTCTGGCCCACGTGTCCAGGTGTCCTTGGAGCAAGACACTGAACACCTAATTGCTCCCAATGAGCGGGCCGGCCGGCGCCTTGCATGGTAGCTTGCCGCCATTGGTGTGTGAATGTGTGTGTGAAGGGGTGAATGAGAGGCCGTTGTAAAGCACTTTGGAATAAGGAGATATACATAATATATCTTTATTATTATATATATATGAAGTCTAACATGTATATAACATCTACACACTCCCAAACAGGTGCCACGGACATGAAAGACCTCAGAGAGAGAGAGTGTGTGTGTGTGTGTGTGTGTGTGTGTGTGATCTACTACACACTCCCTTCTCTTGTAGCCCGTTAACTTTGTAGACATGATACTCTACAACACAGCTGTACACACTCACACACACACACACACACACACACACACACACACACACACACACACACACACACTCTATAATGTCCGTGTCTATCTGGAGGAGACTGTAATTCCCCTGATTAGGGTTCACGCCTGGTTGTGTGTGTGTGTGTGTGTGTGTGTGTGTGTGTGTGTGTGTGTGTGCGTGTGTGTGTGTGTGCGTGTGTGTGTGTGATTAGGGTTCACGCCTGCGGCCACCTGCTCGTTTTCCCAGCATGCTTATCGCCGTGCCAACCACAGGAGAGAGTCTGTGTGTGTGTGTGTGTGTGTGTGTGTGTGTGTGTGTGTGGAGACTGTGTGTGTGTGGAGACTGTGTGTGTGTGGAGGCTGTGTGTGTGTGTGTGTGTGTGTGTGTGTGTGTGTGTGTGTGTGTGTGTGTGTGTGTGTGTGTGTGTGTGTGTGTGTGTGAGT
>NW_027663124.1:15000-19624 GCF_963989245.1 Nansenia antarctica | reverse complement strand
TGACCAAGGCGACAGCCTCCATAATTGCATGTTCCAGGGTTCTGTGTTCATTCTGGCTGGGCTGTTTGATTCGTCCTCTATTTTGAGTCCTGAAGGGGTGGAAGAGGTGTGTGTGTGTGTGTGTGTGTGTGTGTGTGTGTGTGTGTGTGTGTGTGTGTGTGATGTATGTATGTATGTATGTATGTATGTATGTATGTATGTATGTACGGTATGTGTCTGTGTCTGTATCCGTGTCTGTGTCTGTGTGTGTGTGTGTGTGTGTCTGTGTGTGTGCACTCTCACACACACACTCTCTCTCACACACACCATGCCCTCCCAGCCCCCCCGGTCCTTGACTCCTGGCCTGGTGGTCTAGCCTGTCTGAACTCCCTCACACACAGCCAAGGTGACAATGTGCAAATGAGCTCTGGTGAGTTACACAGTTAGGCTGCTCTTCCTTCCTTTCTTTCTTTCTTTTTTTGACATTTAATTGAATTTGAATCCTGCCAATGGCGTCCGCTCCGTCGAGGCTTCAAAGCCTCAGAGTGTGAGAAAGAAAGAGAGAAAGAGAGAAAGAGAGAGAAAGGTTGCGAGAGGGGAAGAGAGAGAAAGGCAGAAACAAAAGCAGTAACCTTGGTGAAGTTTTTTTTTTTCCTGAACAGTAGCACAGGATTATTCTCTCTCTCTCTCTCTCTCTCTCTCTCTCTCTCTCTCTCTCTCTCTCTCTCTCTCTCTCTATTCAACATTCAATGACATGCAGTAGTGTATAGAGTCATTATGGGACTAGGTCTATTCCCAGGGATACAGGTGTGTTTGAAGCAGAGAGAGAGAGAGAATGTGAGAGAGAGAGAGAGTGAGAGAGAGAGGGAGGCAGAGAGAGGCACACACACACACACACTTTGCTTTCGCTCCGGGCGAAAAGTGACTACTCTCACACTGTAATCAACCAGGCAGACAGACAAACAGGCAAGCAGGCAGGCAAGCAGACAGGCAAGCAGGCAGACAGACAGGCAGTGTTGGAGAGAGAGAGAGAGAGAGAGAGAGAGAGATGAGGGGGGAGAATGAGAGAGAGAGAGGGGGAGAGATATTATAGAGAAAGGAAAATTCCCACAACATTCAAAGGCACATTGGTGTGGCCTCCCTGTCCAGAGATGTGGGGATGAACACATATGTCATGACGGAGGAAGGAGAGGAGAGGAGAGGAGAGGAGAGGGTAGGAGGAGAGGAGAGGAGAGGAGGAGAGAGGAGAGGAGAGGAGAGGGTAGGAGGAGAGGAGAGGAGAGGGTAGGAGGAGAGGAGAGGAGAGGGTAGGCGTAGAGGAGAGAAGAGGAGAGGAGGAGAGAGGCTCCCCTGCCTCCAGTTTCCCCTCCACAAGGCCATATCTCATTGTGGGGCCTGCAACCACTCTCTCTCTCTCCCTCCCTCTCTCTCTCTCTATTCCACCCCCTCTCTCTCTATCTACAGTATCTCTCTCTCCCCCCCCCTCTCTATCTCTCTATATCTTCCTCCTCCCTCTCTCTCTCTCTCTCTCTCCCTTTCTCCACCCCTCTCTCTCTCTCTCTCTCTCTCTCTCTCTCTCTCTCTCTCTCTCTCTCTATCTCTCCATCTCCCTCTCTCTCTGTTGTGCTGGCTATGCAGCTGGTCTTTCTTGGCACCTGCCAGGCTTGGTGTTAGCGCGTCCTTGTGCTGTAGCAATTAAAACCTTATTCAAAAAGCCGTTCGTCTTTAACCTTGTACAGGAACGCATCGCCGTGACAACGAAAAACAACACTCAACTGACCAATCATCTGCTCCAGAGCGGAACAGAACAGATCGGAACATTTCCCCACCTGTTCCAATCCACTTTTTTCTGTCATGCTCACCCCTGCGCCTGGATAGCTGGGCTGTATCTCCAATGTGGCTCTGCTCTGCTCTAGACTGATCTGGTCTGCTCTGCTCTGTGTGGATTGCTTTGTTCTTTGGTGGCTAGCTTCGTTCCTAGGAAGCTGTAGCCTAGGACTGGGGGAGGGGGGGTACGGGGCGGGGGAGGGGGGAGAGAGAGAGAGAGGTACAGGGGAGAGGAAAAGAGTGGCTTCAGCTCTAACACTCATTACTCTCTCCTGATTGAATGGGAATGCCATTGAACGGGGCCTAATGCCGTTTCATTTGCGGCGGTGATTTGTGGTGTTGTTCCGCGGGGCTAATGTGGTGTGTAATCAGAGGCCCGGCAGTAAACACATTTGCCGGGAACCGCAGCGTCACCGCGGTCGCCCGCCCTCTCCGATAGGGGTGAACCGAGGCAGGTCTCTCCTGCGCTCTTTCCTGTCCGCCTTCACGCACACCTTTCCTCCCTCCCTCTCCCTCTCTTCTTTCTTTCTTTCTTTCTTTCTCTCTCTCTCTCTCTTCTCTCTCTCTCCCTCCCTCCCTCCTACCCTATCTCCCTCCCTCTCTCTCCCTCTCTTCTCTCTTTCTTTCTTTCTTTCTTTCTCTCTCTCTCTCTCTCTCTCTCCCTCCCTCCCTCCTACCCTAATCTCCCTCCCTCCCTCTCCCTCTCTTCTCTCTTTCTTTCTTTCTTTCTTTCTCTCTCTCTCTCTCTCTCTCTACCTCCCTCCCTCCCTATCTCCCTCCCTCTCTCCCTCCCTCCCTCACCACAGGGACTTATCTGCGGCTAACAGTCCAACAACCTTGTAGCCGTGTCAATTAGAGGACACCGCACGCCGTACAGTACCTGGGGAGTCACGGGGGAGGGGGGGGGGGGGGGGGGGGGGGAGGGAGGGAGGAGGGGGGGAGGGAGGGAGGAGAGGAGAGAGAGAGGACGCCTGCTCGCTGACAAACCGCCGTGCAGTTACTCCGCTAATCAGCTCCTGGTAATCAGCTCCGGCGTCGACGATGGCTGTTCCATTACCCAGCAGGCCGTTGGGAACAACCAATCAGCACCGCCCACTTGCTCTTCATGTGCCTGACTAGGACTGGGGAGGACTGTGCAGCCTTAGTTCTGTGGACCAGCCTAGGCTGGGGGAGGCGGCTGGATGCGTGTCAGGGGAGGCTGGGGGAGGCTGGTGGAGGTAGGAATCGGAGGACAGGGGTCATTCAAATGACGAGAGAGAGCCCAGCCTGTATGTATCACGCTCCTGACTCATTTTTAACCCGTCTCCCACCCTCCTTCCCTCCCTCCCCCCACGCCCCTTCCTCCCTCCGTCCCTCCCTCCCTCCCCCCACGCCCCTTCCTCCTTCCTTCCCTCCCTCCCTCCCTCCCCGCACACCCCTTCCTCCTTCCTTCCCTCCCCTCCCTCCCTCCCCACACACCCCTTCCTCCCTCCTTCCCTCCCTCCCCCTCCACCCTCCCTCCTCCGTCCCCTCTCTACCCCCTTCCCTCCCTCCCTCCCTCCCTTCACCCCTCCCGTCAGGGCGGGCTGTGCTCTGGACCAGCGGACCGTGGCGCCTGGCGTGTGTGTGCGGTCGCGGGCTCCGCTCCGTGTCGGCTCTAGTTTGTGTCATCTCCTCCGCTGGCTCGCTTGCCGCTTGATCCTCCTGACCCCCCGCCCCCCCCCTCCCTCCCTCCCTCCCCTCTCTCTGGGGAGAGGCTGGACAGCGAGCCTCCATCTCCCCACATCGATGGCCACCGGCCATTTGTCTGGGAGTAATGGAGGTCTGAGGTCGGGGGTCAAGGGGCGCCCGCGGGCGGTGGAGAGAGACCACCACAGCAGATGCCATTACACTCCTCTCACTCTCGCCCTCTCCCTCTCCCTCTCTATCACTCTCTCTCTCTCTCTCTTTCATCTGTGTGTGTCTCTGAATCGCCTCTCGGCTCTGACACTCAGACACAGAGTCACACACACACACACACACACACATATACACACACACACATATATATATATATATACACACACAGGCATACACAAAGTCACAAATAGACACTCTTTGAGAATGAATATCAGACATTTCTTATTTTGCGTATACACACACACACACACACACACACACACACACACACACACACTGACACTTTCAAACTCAGACACAAACACACACACACGCACACGCACACACACATACACATAATACAGACAGGTACGAATACAATAGACACTTAGAGCAATAAACAATTAGACATGTTTGATCCACACACACACACACATATACACACTCACACACACACACATACACGCACACACACACATACTCACACACGCACACACACACACACACACACACACACCACACACACACACACATATCATTGCTGATGACAGATCTCCGGTATCATTATCAGAGTAGCTGTCTCTCCCTCCTCCTGAGGTAAATGCCTAGCGTAGCAGGGAGGTAATTACACACACAGCCAGGCAGCCCTGCCTCCTGATACAGATATGCTGTGTGTGTGTGTGTGTGTGTGTGTGTGTGTGTGTGTGATTCCTGTGTCTCCAACACTGCTCCGACCAGCTTCCCTCTACCTACCTCTGCCTCCCTCTTCCTCCCTCTGCCACCCTCTGCCTCCCTCTTCCTCCCTCTGCCTCCCTCTGCCTCCCTCTTCCTCCCTCTGCCTCCCTCTGCCACCCTCTGCCTCCCTCTACCTCCCTCTGCCTCCCTCTTCCACCCTCTGCCTCCCTCTGCCTCCCTCTTCCTCCCTCTGCCTCCCTCTTCCTCCCTCTGCCACCCTCTGCCT
>NW_027663125.1:20466-25466 GCF_963989245.1 Nansenia antarctica | reverse complement strand
ATGTTAGATAAGAGTTAGATGTTCTATATAATTCTGTGTATCACTGTGTAAAACTCTGTACAGCCTGTCTCTGGGCTCTGTTAATGATTGTGTGAACCTTGTACACCCTTGTACTCTGGACCTCTGTTTATGAACTTTTCCTCACCCATTCGCCCCTTCTCTCCCCCTGCTTATCAGATTTCAATGTCACTTTTTTGAAAACAGGTTTTGAGTCGCTCACGGCCACATCTGTTAATGATTCGTTCTGAAACACCACCCCCCTTTTCTAGGACTCTGATAGGATCACAAACTGCCTCCCCCTTTCCATTCTGTGAGAATAAAGACTGGCTTACAGGAGGAGAGATTAGTATGAATGTGGGGTCTCTCTCTCTCAGGAGAGGCCTCATATTCGTCCTCCTTGCAAGTAAATAATAATCATGATTGATTCCGTGTCTCTTTGTTGTTTAAAGTCTACTACGGTCTGTTTGAACTAAGCGATGGGTTAGCATGGCTTGCTTTACAACCAAGCTGAACAGAATATAGCATTTAAGCCCAGAACCAACCCGACACGTGGTCCTTCGAGCCGGATCTCAAGGTCGTCTGATGGGGGAAGAAGATTCGACACACCGAAGTCTGTACAGCCCGGGATCGAGCGAACCCGGAGAAAAGTCCTGGAACGTCAATTCGCTCCAGGCCGGTGACGTTAGATGTCGAACCTTTCCTCCTCCAAAAGGACGGCTGACGAGATCCAGACCAAGACATAAGCAACAAAAGACCGGTAAATATAATAGAAACTATGAATGAAAGTGAATTATAATAGAAAAAGAAAGATTGCAATCGAAATGAATAGTCTATCTATCCTAAATTGTACAAAATAGGAATTGTTTGACATGCAAAAAGAAATCCATTTCGAAAGACAGATGTATATCTTTTATGCTATGTAAACAGTAGACTAATGGAAATTAGACTGTGAGTTTTGACATACGAAAGGAATCCATTTTGAAAGATAAATGAATATCCTTTCGTGTTAGGTAAACAGCAGACTAAGAATGGAACTGAAACTATGAATGAAAGTGAATTATAATAGAAAAAAGAAAGATTGCAATCGAAATGAATAGTCTATCTATCCTAAATTGTACAAAATAGAATTGTTTGACATGCAAAAGAATCCATTTCGAAAGACAGATGTATATCTTTTATGCTATGTAAACAGTAGACTAATGGAAATTAGACTGTGAGTTTTGACATACGAAAGGAATCCATTTTGAAAGATAAATGAATATCCTTTCGTGTTAGGTAAACAGCAGACTAAGAATGGAACTGAAACTATGACTGAAAGTGAATGCTTGTGAGAATTAGAAAAGTGTAGAATTAGAAAGGTTATGTGTTAGAATTAGTCTCAAGATTAGGGTTACTGTATGATCAGTGAGAGACAGGAGACGAGTAGAGGAGACGAGGAGAGGAGACTAGGAGACGAGTAGAGGAGACGAGGAGAGGAGACTAGGAGACGAGTAGAGGAGACGAGGAGAGGAGACTAGGAGACGAGTAGAGGAGACGAGGAGAGGAGACTAGGAGACGAGTAGAGGAGACGAGGAGAGGAGACTAGGAGACGAGTAGAGGAGACGAGGAGAGGAGACTAGGAGACGAGTAGAGGAGACGAGGAGAGGAGACTAGGAGCGAGTAGAGGAGACGAGGAGAGGAGACTAGGAGACAAGGAGAGGAGACGAGGAGACTAGGAGAATAGTAGAGGAGTAGAGGAGTCTAGGAGACTAGGAGACTAGGAGACAAGGAGAGGAGACGAGGAGACTAGGAGACTAGGAGAGGAGACGGGGAGAGGAGGACGAGACTAGGAGACTAGTAGAGGAGACGAGGAGTACTAGGAGAGAACGAAGGAAAAAGTGACAGAGAGGAGAGCGTGAGCAGGAGAGAGGGGACAGAGAGGAGAGAGAGAGAGAGGAGAGAGAACAGGAAGCAGAAGGGGTGGGGGTAGACGGACTCTGATCAAGAAGGGGTTGGAGGGCAGTAAACCTCCATTATAACACACGAATTTGGACGAATGAATAAATGGGAAAATGCCTCTACGAAACAGAAGCTCATTTGATACATGGTCTTTTTAATTACATGTATCAAACAGCAGGGGGAAATGATGATTGACAGGAGTTAACGCACATTTTCACGTATATAATTACACACAATTAAAAAAAAAAATTTGTGATAATGGCGCACATTTCGTGAACGAATTGATCAAACACGGTGTCCAAACACCTGGACATTGAAGAGTGTGTTTCTCTAAAGGAAACACACATGAGAATAACACAGACAACTATGGGTTTGAATGAATGAATGAATGAATGAATGAAATGAATGAAATAAATGAAATTAATGAATTTGAAATAGTAAATGGGAGATGGGGTTAGACTACCCATAGTAGACGACATTAGGGAAGTATTGATTGATTGATTGAAAACTTTATTAGAAGATTTGCAGAAGTAGGGACATGAAAGTACATATTTCAATTGGGGTCCTTGATACTCAATTCATCGTTATATGTAAAGACAGCAGATTTGGCAGAAACAGAAAACACACTGGCCACGTGGATGGCTATTTAGGAAATAGGAAATAGCCAGAACAAATGATCTGCCAGTCCCTTCTGTTTCCTACAGGATCGAGAATACAACCTGATGACCAGATCCTCATCGACGAGATGGAAGGAGAACACTGGCGCAGCCCGCGGTGGGTTGAGCCATTTGGGGTGCTGCTGAGCATCTCAACTGCTGTCAAGATCGCAGAACGAGATACGTGGATACACAGAGCCATTGAAAGAAGGTGACATTGTTTCCCTCGAACGACGGGTAGTGGTGGAAGCCCGGGCTACAAAGGGGTTATTCATTTAGTGAATATTACGTCTCAAACCCGGTGAAGAATTGTTCAGATCCACTACCTCTTAGAATGAGGGGACCAAATCCTCCCGACGACCCAAACGAGACGCCCGTCCAGGCACACGACCCAGTCTGGGGCAGTAATGTCCCAGATGACAAGAAACCCTGAACTATCAATCAGAGACATTTGTAAACGCATCCCTTACGATAAACGAAGCCTAGAACCGCGAAACCGATCAGATCAGACTGAAGACACTCCAGAACTGAATGACTCTTGACCTATCGACTGCAGTGGCAGGAGGAACATGTGTGATGCTTGACGTGTCTTCCCCTGCTTCAGAGCTATGACTAACAAACTGATTTCAGAAATACTTGTACAAACAAATGTTGATTCAAGAAATTATGATGGAACCTAAGTACCTAACCCAATTTGAGAAACTCTAATCCAAGTTGAGATTCATGTGTGATCTGTACGGCGATGTTGAATGACAGTTAAACTAGAAAATATGAAAGAAAGTTAAAACGACCTGAATAAAGAGAGAATGTTTGTATCGTGATAAATTATGAAAAACAGCAGGGAAATGTTAGAGTTAAAGACGATGTTTTCATAATGTTAGATAAGAGTTAGATGTTCTATATAATTCTGTGTATCACTGTGTAAAACTCTGTACAGCCTGTCTCTGGGCTCTGTTAATGATTGTGTGAACCTTGTACACCCTTGTACTCTGGACTCTGTTTATGAACTTTTCCTCACCCATTCGCCCCTTCTCTCCCCTGCTTATCAGATTTCAATGTCACTTTTTTGAAAACAGGTTTTGAGTCGCTCACGGCCACATCTGTTAATGATTCGTTCTGAACACCACCCCCTTTTCTAGGACTCTGATAGGATCACAAACTGCCTCCCCCTTTCCATTCTGTGAGAATAAAGACTGGCTTACAGGAGGAGAGATTAGTATGAATGTGGGGTCTCTCTCTCTCAGAGAGGCCTCATATTCGTCCTCCTTGCAAGTAAATAATAATCATGATTGATTCCGTGTCTCTTTGTTGTTTAAAGTCTACTACGGTCTGTTTGAACTAAGCGATGGGTTAGCATGGCTTGCTTTACAACCAAGCTGAACAGAATATAGCATTTAAGCCCAGAACCAACCCGACACTTTGTCCCTCTCTCTCTCTCTCTCTCTCTCTCTCTCTCTGTCTCTCTCTCTGTCTCTCTCACTCCCTCTCACACTCTCTCTCTCTTCAGATTTGAGTGTGAGGTTGCTGTTATTTTGCACTCCAATGAATCCACCTAAAATACTGCTACAATATGTAGTAAAATGTCTGTCGTTTAAAACGTAGTGAGTGGTACCTTGGTTGGGTTGGTACATAAATGATAATGTGACAGGAGAACGTCAACGTTTTATGGCTAACCTGACAGTTCAGCTGGATGGATGTTTTACAGCTATAGGCTAACATGACACCTGGATGCATGGCTGCCTGGTCATATACATCAATATTTATATATATATATATATATATATATATACATCATATACATCACCCACAGGCACATCACCATGTTCCATCTTCCTCTCTTCTCCTCCAGGGTTCACAGACAGGGGTGGTGGGGGGGGGGGGTGTGGGGGGGGGGGGTGTCTTGGTGGGTCACAGACAGCCTGTAGCCTAGGGGTGACATGCGTACATGTGTGTATACGTGTGTGTGTGTGTGTGTGTGTGTGTGCGCGTGACTGAACATGTATGTGTGTGTGTGTGTGTGTGTGTGTGTGTGTTGTGTGTCAGATGACAGCAGGTTTATGACAGCTACAACAGAACACTTCATCATCCTGAGATGAGTCAGAAATATCAAACTCATATTTACACATAGTTTATGCTTGTGGCGGGAAATGAAATGTAACATGTATATACTCTACTGTAAATATGGAAATACTAGGGAGGGAGGGAGAGAGGGAGAGAGGGAGAGAGGGAGGAAGGAGAGAGGGAGAGAGAAAGGGAGAGAGAGAGGGAGGGAGAGAGGGAAGGCGAAGGGGAAGAAGAGAGGGAGGGAGAGAGGTAGGGAGAGAGGGAAGGAGAGAGGGAGGAAGAGAGGGAGGGAGGGAGGGAGAGAGAGGGAGAGGGAGGGAGAGAGGGAAGGAGAGGGGGAAG
>NW_027663125.1:10000-15000 GCF_963989245.1 Nansenia antarctica | reverse complement strand
CTCAGGAGGAGCAGTTAAGGTGTAGCCTGTAGAGATGGAGGTCTTCAGTCTCCGACGGAAGATGGGTAGTGACTCTGCAGTTCTGACAGCCGTGGGAAGCTCGTTCCACCAGCGGGGGGCCAGTATAGCTACATCTACAGTGTATATACTGTATGTATGTGTATATATAGTGTAGGCCTGTCAGCAGTGGTTGCCAGCTCTCACGCCTCTGGCGACTCACACACTTTCACCTCCAGCCTCTCTCACGTCTCTGCCCAGACCCCCCTGGTCCTCCAGCCTGCAGCCTCTCTCACGCTGCCCAGACGCCCCTGGTCCTTCAGCCTCCAGCCTCTCTCACGCTGCCCAGACCTCCCTGGTCCGGTGATGCAGCCAGGTCTGTTCCAGCCAGTCGCCCGGTGTTGGCAGCCTGCTGAGGTAAAACTCTGCTGAGGTAAAGCTCTGCTGAGGTAAAGGCTGCTGAGGTAAAGCTGAGGTAAAGCTGAGGTAAAGGTGAGGTAAAGGTGAGGTAAAGCTGAGGTAAAGCTGAGGTAAAGCTGAGGTAAAGGTGAGGTAAAGGTGAGGTAAAGCTGAGGTAAAGGTGAGGTAAAACTCTGCTGAGGTAAAGGCTGCTGAGGTAAAGGTGAGGTAAAGCTGAGGTAAAGCTGAGGTAAAGCCGAGGTAAAGCTGAGGTAAAGCTGAGGTAAAGCTGAGGTAAAGGTGAGGTAAAGCTGAGGTAAAGCTGAGGTAAAGCTGAGGTAAAGCTGAGGTAAAGCTGAGGTAAAGCTGAGGTAAAGCTGAGGTAAAGCTGAGGTAAAGCTGAGGTAAAGCTGAGGTAAAGGTGAGGTAAAGCTGAGGTAAAGGTGAGGTAAAGCTGAGGTAAAGCTGAGGTAAAGCTGAGGTAAAGCTGAGGTAAAGCTGAGGTAAAGCTGAGGTAAAGCTGAGGTAAAGGTGAGGTAAAGCTGAGGTAAAGGTGAGGTAAAGCTGAGGTAAAGCTGAGGTAAAGCTGAGGTAAAGCTGAGGTAAAGCTGAGGTAAAGCTGAGGTAAAGCTGAGGTAAAGGTGAGGTAAAGCTGAGGTAAAGGTGAGGTAAAGCTGAGGTAAAGCTGAGGTAAAGCTGAGGTAAAGCTGAGGTAAAGCTGAGGTAAAGCTGAGGTAAAGCTGAGGTAAAGCTGAGGTAAAGGTGAGGTAAAGCTGAGGTAAAGCTGAGGTAAAGCTGAGGTAAAGCTGAGGTAAAGCTGAGGTAAAGGTGAGGTAAAGCTGAGGTAAAGCTGAGGTAAAGCTGAGGTAAAGCTGAGGTAAAGCTGAGGTAAAGCTGAGGTAAAGCTGAGGTAAAGCTGAGGTAAAGGTGAGGTAAAGCTGAGGTAAAGCTGAGGTAAAGCTGAGGTAAAGCTGAGGTAAAGCTGAGGTAAAGCTGAGGTAAAGCTGAGGTAAAGCTGAGGTAAAGCTGAGGTAAAGCTGAGGTAAAGCTGAGGTAAAGGTGAGGTAAAGCTGAGGTAAAGCTGAGGTAAAGCTGAGGTAAAGCTGAGGTAAAGCTGAGGTAAAGCTGAGGTAAAGCTGAGGTAAAGGTGAGGTAAAGCTGAGGTAAAGCTGAGGTAAAGCTGAGGTAAAGCTGAGGTAAAGCTGAGGTAAAGCTGAGGTAAAGGCTGCTGAGGTAAAGGACTCGGGGAGTCACGCAGCCTTCACAGCGAGGTCAGCCATTTTAACATTAACACACAGCGACCCTCCCTCGCCTCTGAACACCAGGCCTGGCGGGAAGCGTGTGTGTGTGTGTGTGTCGAGGCAGGAGGTGCACACACACACACACACAGACACAGACAAACAGAGACACGCATGCACACATACACCACACACACGCACGCACTACACACACACACGCACGCGCACATGCACACAGTGCACACACACACACACACACACACACACACACACAAACACACACACACACACACACACACGCGCGCGAGGAGGAGGCTGTGTGTCCAGTAGTGTTTGTTGCCTCCGGGGCCGCTGCTGGAGGGCATGCATGACCCAGCGGAGAGAGAGGTTAATGGGCGTGAGAGGGTGTGTGTGTGTGTGTGTGTGTGTTCATTCATCAGACTCTCTCAGCCCTGATCTGACATGGTGGTGGTCGCTGGCTGTGTTTCAACCCAGCGGCGAGCCCCCCCCCCAACCACACATATATATACACACACACACACACACACACACACCACACACATATATACACAAACACACACACACACACACACACACACACAGACACACACGTGTACGCGAACACGCACACACACCACACGCAGGGCCGCTTTAAGGGGGGGCTAGCTGGGGCGGTGGCACAGGGCCTCGCGCTTTGGAGGGCCTCGCGTGAGGCAGGGTAAAAAATAAAAAAAAATTTTTTTTTTTTTTTTTTTTTGGGTACCCTGGCTGGCGAGGCCCTCCAAAGCGCCAGGCAAGGGACCATATTATTATTTTTGCCTTTAATACATTTCTAAATGTTCACACATGTGATAATCATAGTCAATCATACATCTAAAATCTAGCATACCTGTAGGACAGGGAGATTCTTAGCAACCGAAAAAAGTATTTTCCCCCTATGACACCTTACGTGAAACGTGAAAATAATTTTTGGGCGCGCGTTGACACTTGTTGTGCATAGTGACTGCTTAGTGCAACGGACAAAATGCAGAGGGAACGAGACCGAGGAAGAAAATGTTAATCGGGTGCTGAAAAAAGAAATACAAATAAAAGAAAGGAAGGCTTCAGGGCCTCGCTTAGAGGTTCGTTCGAAACATTTCTAAAAACAAGTGAGGCTCCCGTTAGCACCGAAGAAGCTAACGTTACTGCTAGCACTAGCAATGCTAGTAGTAGCACGGCACAGCCCCCCCCTGAGAGGCAAAGATGATGTCTCTGAGGTGGAGGAGGACAACAGCTACACCGGCAGCAGTGGGGCTGCCCAGCCCCAGGTGATGATGGTCAGGAGTGGCGAAGTAGAGGATACGGAGGCGGAAGATGGAGCTACTCAGAGCAGCAGCAGGGCTGAGAGTGATGGAACGCAAGACGAGCCTACGGTGTTAGATATGTCATGTATGATGATCCTGGTAAATTGGCCGGTACATATGGACTCTACAGTTACAGATGTGATCATTAGAAGAGGACCCCAATTGAAATAAGCCAGTGGCTTTCTTGGGTTTTTATCCTTTTAGTTTGACCTTGTATGTAATATGTACTTTCATGTACCTACTTCTGCAAACATTCTAATAAAGTTTTCAATCAATCAATCAATCCCCCAAAGATGAAACCTGGATTTAGTTATCCTAAAAATAATGAGAACAGGAACTTTAGTGAAACTTTATTTCTCAGAAAACTACCAAATGGGGAAAAAATAGAAAGAAAGTGGCTTGTGTACTCTCAAAAACGGGACATGTCTTTTTGCTTTTGCTGTAAGCTTTTCAACATAAAGGATAGGCCTACATGGTGAGTAACATCTCTATTCATGTCAATAATGGCTTGTGCGTATTTAATGTTGGGTATGATGACTGCTTTATCCTAAATCCTAATCCTTTACGAGTATAAAAGGTTTGAAATGAAACAAACATGGTTGTAAACTATCTAAATAAGTAGATATGCTATTGTCTATCAGCACAGCATGTGAGCGCATTTCTTGCAATATATCGTTGCGTGCGTGTCGCGCGGTTATAACAGTAGCCTACATCATTATAAAAGTATTTATTTATTTATTTTTTATTTTTTATTTTTTAAAGGCCTCGCAAATCTGACTTTGCACAGGGCCTCGCATATCTCCCAAGCGGCCCTGACCACACGCACACACACACACACACACACACACACACACACACACACACACACAGAGACAAATACACAACACACACACACACACACCACACACGTGCGTCTTGCCCACCTGATCAAAAATTTCGTTTTTTTTCTCCATAATTGTTGATACCCTCCGGCGTGTTTGAATGTTTCATCTCATATTTGTGTTTATGGAGGTCCAGAGAGGCCTGCTATGTTTGTTGATTTAACGCTGCATATATATACATATACACGTACCCATACACACACACACACACACACACACACACACACACACCTTCTGTCGAGCCTTAAGGTCGAGGGCGGTGCGGTACACTCCCACACACACACACACACACACACACACACACACACACACACACACACACACACACACACACACACACACACACACACTTACTAGTATAGTGCCGCTCCACACCTGAAACATAACGTTTTACCTGCTGCCTCTTTTCTCACCAGGTGGACCACACCTGACCTGACCTGCCCCCCCACCCAGGGACGCAGGAAGGGGGGTGCTGAGGGTGCTGCAGCACCCCCTAGCGGCAGGCAGAAGGAGCTCCTCCTGCCTGAATTAAAAAAAAAAAAAAATATTCAAACAATAATTTAAAACAATATAATAACTATTGTTGCTTTTGGGAATAAAAATAAATGTGTTTTTTGTAATAAATGTAAAAATGTGTTTGTTAGTTTTAATGTTAGTGATCACTTGGTCATATCTTGCTAGGGAATCTCTGAGTTCTTTAGCAAAAATGCTAAATCAGCCAGAACAATTGAAGTGGAGTTGGAAGAAGTTGCTGAGCTTAACAACACTCCCATTAATGCTCTACTGTCGGACGTTGTTGAGAAAGAGCAACAGACGGCCAGAAACGTATTAGAACTGATATTCAGATCCATCCGATTCTTCGGCAGCGAAGGGCTTCCGTTAAGAGGCAATAACAATCGACATGGAGTGCTGTCTGTAATAATGGTCAACATCATGTTTGTGGACATTGTGGGACACTGTGAGCTGAGTGGAAATTACTGTAAATTCCAACACATTGTTGGTAAAATATTTAACGTTACGTCTTTGTAGTGTGTGGGTGCGTGCGTGCGTGCTTAACTATTATTGCCCGTGCATTGGGGCCCGTCGTTATGCCACTGTGTGCGTGTGAGCGAACGAGCAATCAGCGAGAGGTAGGGAGGGAG
>NW_027663125.1:0-2500 GCF_963989245.1 Nansenia antarctica | reverse complement strand
CAGATAGGTACTCTACTGGTCTGGCCTGACACACACACACACCAGGGTTTCCGTTAACCGGTAATTACCGGTCTTTGTCCGGTAAAAGTAGTTGAAGTCCGACAAATTGAAAACTCGTCGGACATAAATGTCCGGTGAAAATAATTCCCTCTAACCATTTTCAGCTGAGCACCAAACACACACACACAAACACTGCCCGAGAGAGAAGGACCCGCCCCCTTTAATTAGCCTATAGGCTATAGGCTAACTAAAGGGGGCGGGTCCTTCTCTCTCGGGCAGTGTGTGTGTTTGGTGCTCAGCTGAAAATGGTGTCCCGAAGCGGAGCGCTTTAACTTTATCGCACAATAACAAGGATAACAAACGAAACGGACAACATTTACACTAAGATGGAGACAAACTTCAGCGATATGATCTAACAGCCGGTCTTCAGGACGACATACAGACCCGTATGAGCTTACAGGGCTATCCCCTATCTATCTGAGAAAAGGCATAGCCTAGGCTGTAACATCGAACGGAAATTAGCCTATACGCATTGCAAGTTAATTTAAAGCCTATTTATTTTCAAAGAGTTTTATTCTATTTTATTTTATCTGATAAAAGGCATATGAACGGAAATTAGGCTAGCCGTGTCACGCCAGAAGCCTACATGCTTGCACTGTTACTGTTCAATAAAATGTTATACATCTAGACATTGTGGTATTTCTTTATATACGTATCCCAGACTGCCTATCATTTGTTTCTCAATAAACAGTTATGTTCTCCCCATTGTCATACTCCCGAGCTAAACGAAATGCCTTCCCAACCAGCGAGACCTGGTTATAGAAATGACGTTGTTTTATTGATTTTAAAAAAAGGGTAAAACTGGAAAGAGAAAATAGAAAACTCACATTAATCCCAAACAATTTAACAAACTTCAGTTAACGTAATGTGGAGTCCGTTCATTGATCGATGCTGTCTGTTCAGTTCCCAGTGAGGCGCCCGTTCAGCGCTGGACCCGTTCAGCGCTGGATTTGACGCATGGCATAGCGCGCATGCGTCAAATCATGTTATATTATTATATATTATATAGCTCGCATCTAATCGTATCGGATGAGAAATAGACATTAAATGGCATATATAGGCCGCTACACAACAGTAATCACCGCGACAAACAGCTATATTAGATTTGGAAAAAAAATATGATTTTGAAAAAAAAAATTTGATTATATTTTAATATGATGACCGGAATATATCACGTTTGTCCGGTAAATCGAATTCTTCCCGGACACGATGTCCGACGGCAAATTTTTCTAACGGAAACCCTGACACACACACACCCTGGAGCTGAGGAGCCTGCTGACCGCCGCTAGACAGATAGGTACTCTACTGGTCTGGCCTGACACACACACACACACACACACACACACACACACACCCTGGAGCTGAAGAGCCTGCTGACCGCCGCTAGACAGATAGGTACTCTACTGGTCTGGCCTGACACACACACACACACACCCTGGAGCTGAAGAGCCTGCTGACCGCCGCTAGACAGATAGGTACTCTACTGGTCTGGCCTGACACACACACACACACACACACACACACACACACACACACACACCCTGGAGCTGAGGAGCCTGCTGACCGCTGCTAGACAGATAGGTACTCTACTGGTCTGGTCTGGCCTGACACACACACACACACACACACACACACACACACACTCACACTCACACTCACACTCACACTCACACTCACACTCACACTCACACACTCACACTCACACACACACACACACACACACACACACACACACACACACACACACACACACACACACACACATCCTGCAGGTAGCCAGACAGATAGATACTCTACTGGTCTGGCCTGACACACACACACACACACACACACACACACACACACACACACTCACACACACTCACACACACTCACACTCACACACACACACACACACACACACACACACACACACACACACACACACATCCTGCAGGTAGCCAGACAGATAGGTAATCCACTCGCTGGCCTGGAACACACACACACACACACACACACACACACACTCACACACACACTCATACATATACTGGTCCAGCTGCTGTGAGGCCAGAGAGGCTGACTAAATATGGCCCAGTACAGCTGATCTTGGGTGGGCAGGGCAGGAGAGGGGGGGGGGGGTGGTGCCAGCTGGTGTGGGGGCAGGGGAATGGAGGGAGGGGGTGAGGAGGGAGGGAGGGAGGAAGAGGAAGGGTGGGAGGTGAGGAAGAGGGAGGCAGGGGGGGAGGTGGAGGGAGGGAGGGATGGACAGAGGGAGGGAGGTGAGGAAAATGGAGGGAGGGGGGTGAGGAGGGAGGGAGGGAGAACAGTGGGAGGGTGATTAGGACATGGCTGGATTCCCGCTACCTTCATGTTAATCCCAGAGGATCCCAGAGGATATCACACCCCCAGAGGAGGACGGGCGGGGCCTGGGGGGGAGAGGGGCCTGGGGGGGAGGACA
>NW_027663126.1:41057-58557 GCF_963989245.1 Nansenia antarctica | reverse complement strand
CAAAGCTTCCAATCTCCAGCGCCATTTCAGCACAACGCATGCTAACATTGACCAGGAGTTTCCAAAAGACACCGAACTTCGCAATGGTAAATTAAACAGCTTGAAAAGCCAGACACAAACACAGACCAAGTTGTTCCAAATATTGGTTAAGCAATCAGAGACAGTGACACTTGCGTCCTATCAAGTGGCCTGGAACATTGCACGTGCTAAAAAGCCATACAATGAAGGAGAGTTTATTAAGAAATGCATCACTGATGTGATGGAAATATTTTCTCCAAATGAAACACTGAAAAAGATGGCCTCAGACATCCAACTGTCACGCCACACCAAGGGACACCAAGGGACAGTGACTTTTGGGGACTTGTCAGCGGAGAGAAGTTTCTTCTTCTCACTGCATGTGCACTAAGAGTGAGTGCCTACTTTGGATCCACGTATCTCTGTGAAATGTCATTTTCACAGATGAAAATAATCAAATCAAAGTACAGGAGCCGCCTTACTGACAGACACCTCACAGACTGTCTCAGACTGGCAGTCAGTAGCTATGAGCCAAACTACAAAGCACTTGTAGACAGTATCCAGTCACAACCATCACACTGACTTGAGTGAGTAACATGACTGTTTCGATGTGAAAAGTAATGCTGCATAAGATGACTGCACTTAGCACTGACTGAGACACAAGTACACATTACAGTTCTACTTTATAAAATGATATAATTGTAAATATGTTTGTCAATGTTAATAATATGAGAAAGTACACATTAGTTTTACTTTTGTTTTGATGTGAAAAGTGATGCTGCATAAGATGACTGCACTTAGCACTGACTGAGAAAGTACACATTACAGTTCTACTTTATAAAATGCTAATTGTAAATATGTTTGTCAATGTTAATAAGTAAGAATTGTGGTGACTAGACACCCACTGAGTGATCAGGGCGAATTCACTACATTACCCAGGTGCCTTAGCAGGGTGATGAGGTGTATTTAAGGCGACCAGGAAGTGTGAATGAGGAAGTGAATGCAGAGTGTGCAATAAACACAGCTCTTGTTTACACATTAACCATGTGCTCCTAGTCCTTCTTCATATCCCTCAAACCAACAACTACATTGGTGACCCTGACAAGTGAGTTTTTTGGACGTTTTTCTGAAACTTTTTTGAACATGGCTAATGCAGTTGCTCTCAAATTGCCTGAGTTTTGGGAGCAAAATGTTAGTGCTTGGTTTGTGCAAGCTGAAGCTCAGTTTGCCATCAGGGATATAACTGCAGAAGACACAAAGTATTACTATGTGGTGGCATCTCTGAAGGGTTCAACTGCCGCACGGGTGATAAACCTGATAGAAAACCCACCAGCCAGGGACAAATATACCACTCTTAAAGGGCACCTGAAAGGAATTTTTGGATTGTCAGAACCAGAAAGAGCCCGGCAGCTCCTATCTCTCCCTGGGCTTGGAGACTCAAAGCCCTCTGAGTTAATGGACCATATGCTGGCTCTGCTTGGCAATCATCAACCATGTTTCCTTTTTAAAGAGCTTTTTTTGCAGCAACTCCCAGACCAGATTCGTTTGCCTTTAGCCAGTTCTGTAAAGGCAAACCTTCGTGAATTGGCTAAAGAAGCTGATGTTTTTTTTTCAGCTGGGAGAAAGACTGTTTCAGTCACGCCCCTTACCAACACCAGCACTGCCTGGGAGGAATGCATGCATCAACCGCACACACACTCTGTCTCCGCCAGCGCTGTGGCCCGCCGTGAGAAGTCAAGTCTCTGCTTCTATCACGGCAAGTTCGGCAACAAAGCAAAGAAGTGCCTGCCACCTTGTAGCTGGTCGGGAAACGCGTTGGCCGCCACTCGTTAGCAGCCCTGAGTGTCGGCCCTTCCAGCGGATTGCTGTTCATTACTGACTCTATATCTGGCCGCAGATTTCTTTGTGACACTGGAGCTCAGGTCAGCATTCTGCCGGCGTCAGCCTTGGATATCCGAGCAGCCAAACTGGGCCCCAACCTTGAAGCAGCTAATGGCACCCCCATCCCCACGTTTGGCACACGCCCCTTAACACTGTGCTTTGCTGGACAACGTTTCTCTTGGGACTTTGTGTTGGCGAAGGTGTCCACCCCGCTCCTGGGTGCTGATTTTCTTTGTGCTAATGGGCTGCTGGTGGATGTGGGTAACCGTCAGCTTGTCAACGCTGAGACCTTCTGCTCACTGGCTTGTGAGCACACCACCGCTACATCGACAAGACTGGCCGCTCTCCTTTCACCGGCTGATGATGTCGCCCAACTCCTGCTGGAGTTTTCAGACATCACAACGCCAACGTTTTTGGCTGGCTCCATAAAACACAATGTGACACACTTCATACCTACCAGTGGTCCGCCTGTGCATGCTCGAGCCCGCCGGCTGGACCCACAAAAGTTGGCGATAGCAAAGGAGGAGTTCAGCTCCATGGAGAGACTGGGCATCATTCGTAGGTCTGACAGTCCCTGGGCCTCGCCTTTGCACCTGGTTCCCAAGGCCAATGGAGGCTGGCGCCCGTGTGGTGATTACCGGCGGCTTAATGATGCCACTACGCCTGACCGGTATCCAGTTCCCTACATTCAGGATTTCTCAGCCCACCTGGCAGGAGCAGTTATTTTTTCAAAGGTGGATCTCATTCGAGGATATCACCAAGTGCCAGTCCATCCTCAAGACATCACCAAAACGGCAGTCATCACACCGTTTGGCCTCTTTGAATATTTACGAATGCCTTTCGGCCTGAAGAATGCCGCCCAAACCTTTCAGCGGTTGATGGACTCAGTGTTGCGTGATCTGCCTTTTCTTTTTGTTTACCTTGATGATATCCTGGTGGCCAGTACATCCAAGGCAGAACACATGTCACACCTCCGCCTCCTTTTTGCTCAATTGCAGCAGCACGGCTTGATTGTCAATCCAGCAAAATGCCAGTTTGGGGTGCCCTCCATTGATTTTCTCGGCCATCACATCACTTCTGCCGGTGCAACCCCACTGCCCTTAAAGGTGAAGGCGGTGCTGCAGTTCCCACGCCCCACAACAGTGAAGGCCCTACAGGAGTTCCTGGGTATGGTGAATTTTTATCATCGCTTTATTCCACAAGCAGCCTGCCTCATGCGACCCCTGTATGGGGCCCTCAAGGGCAAGCCTCCCAAGCACATTGTTGACTGGTCCAGTGAAATGTCAGGATCATTCTCTGCCACCAAGGAAGCTCTTGCAAATGCAACCATGCTAGCACATCCAGTGCCAGATGCCCCCATTGCCTTGACATCTGATGCCTCAGACCGCGCAGTTGGTGCTGTTTTAGAGCAGCAGATTGACGGGGTTTGGCAGCCTCTCGCTTTTTTTAGCCGGCAGCTCCGTGCTAGTGAGCAGAAATACAGCACGTTCGACCGTGAGCTACTAGCCCTTTACCTGGCAGTCAGACATTTCCATTTCCTCGTAGAGGCTCGACCATTCACTGCTTTTGTAGACCACAAGCCTTTAACTTTTGTCATGTCTAAACTGTCGGAGCCATGGTCAGCCAGGCAACAGCGTCATCTCTCCTACGTTTCTGAATTTACTACAGACATACAACATGTAGCAGGAAAGCAGAACGTCGTGGCTGACTGCCTTTCTCGCACCTTCACAAGCACCGTCCACCTCGGCATCGATTATGCCCGCATGGCTGTGGACCAAGATGCAGACCCTGACATTCAGGCCTTTCGGACGGCGACTACAGGGCTTCGGTTGATGTCCCTTTTGACGATAAGGGTACGACACTGCTATGCGATGTCTCTACTGGCCAGCCCCGTCCTCTGGCACCCAAGATGTGGAGACGGAAGGTTTTCGATGTCATACATGGCTTGTCACACCCAGGCCGGAAGCCATCACAGCGTCTGGTCTGAAAAATTTGTCTGGCATGGCATGAAGAAGGACATTCGCGACTGGGTCAAAACATGCATCGCATGCCAGCTCACAAAAGTCCATCGACATGTGAAGGCACCATTGGAGCAGTTCACAGTCCCAGAAAGGCGCTTTGACCACATCAACGTGGATTTAGTTGGACCTCTTCCTCCTTCTGGAGGGTTCACCCATCTCTTGACAATGGTGGACAGAACGACACGGTGGCCAGAGGTGGTTCCACTGTCGGGAACAACGACAGCTGAGGTGGCCCGCGGATTCATTGGTACTTGGATCGCCCGGTTCGGGGTTCCCTCTGACCTCTCCTCAGACCGGGGACCACAATTCACCTCACAATTGTGGACCTCTATCACCCAACAGTTGGGTATTTCACTCCATCGGACTGCAGCATATCATCCCCAGGCCAATGGCCTGTGTGAGCGATTTCACCGTTCCATGAAAGCAGCCCTGAAAGTGGACCTCCAGGGCAATAGCTGGATCGACAGGCTACCCTGGGTGATGCTGGGACTTCGTACTGTACCTAAGGAGGACCTCCTCTCTTCTTCGGCAGAGCTTGTTTATGGCCAGGCCCTTAGAGTACCGGGTGATTTTTTCCCCTCTGTTAACGTTCCCTGGTCTGCACCAGAACAACTTCGTAATCTATGGGACAAGGCAAGTGCCTTTATGCCGACCCCTACTTCAAATCACAGCCTGCCACGTATCCATGTCCCTCTGGATCTCCAATCAGCAAGATATGTGTTCATCCGCCACGACGCACATAGGAACCCTCTACAGCCGCCTTACGATGGCCCCTACAGAGTTGTGGAGACAGGCGACAAGACCTTTATCATTGACATAGGGGGAAGTATGGAGCATATCTCAGTGGACCGCCTGAAGACAGCTCATCTAGATGGAGAACGGGCTGTGGAGGTGGCCCGTCCACCACGTCGTGGCCGCCCTCCTACAAGCACAACAAAAAAACCTCCCAGTGGTTCCGGGCCAGGCTGTCAGCAGCCAAGAGATTTCCGTCCAGCCCAAGTTCCGGAGTCCCGTAATCGCTTTGGACGAGTCCTCCGAGCTCCGGCACGTTATGGGAAGTCAGTGTTTGTGAATTCTGGGGGGGACCTGTGTGGTGACTAGACACCCACTGAGTGATCAGGGCGAATTCACTACATTACCCAGGTGCCTTAGCAGGGTGATGAGGTGTATTTAAGGCGACCAGGAAGTGTGAATGAGGAAGTGAATGCAGAGTGTGCAATAAACACAGCTCTTGTTTACACATTAACCATGTGCTCCTAGTCCTTCTTCATATCCCTCAAACCAACAACTACAGAATAATAATTAAGTCAGTCAAGTGTCAAAATGTCAAGAATGTCAATTTGTTAACGTTGGCTAATGTTACTATGAACAAAATGATTTTATCATACATTCCTCCATTCCATGCCTTTATTTTTTTGTGTTGTAATGAAATGACATAATCAAACTTTTAATTGAATTTCAGTTATGTACAATTCTTAAAGCAAGACAGCTGCCTGATATGCTTGATACAGTCTTTTTTTTTGTTGTTGCATCAATTTTAATGTTAGACCAATGCATTGCATCTAATTAAAATACAGGCAAATAAACGTCATTACGTTTAAAGTACTATCTTGGCTGTCTTTTTCTCTCAACGCTTCAATAGGTAGATCTTGCCTTCACCAAGGCCGAGGTCAGGGATCTTGGGCTTAAAAAGGTTGGTGACCACTGGTCTAGTTTAACAGCAACACCAACCTGCCAGAGAGGGCAGACAGAGAGGGCAGACAGAGAGGGCAGACAGAGAGGGCAGACAGCAGAGAGGGCAGACAGAGAGGGCAGACAGAGAGGGCAGACAGCCCAGCCGGCTCTCTGGTCGGCAAACGAAGCTGACATGCGCTTGAAGTTGTTGAGGCGAGTCAAACATCCACAAGGTGGCCCGGTGGACCAGAGGGCATCCCAGCCTGGGTGGTCAGAGCGCTGCCCGGTGGACCAGAGGGCATCCCAGCCTGGGTGGTCAGAGCGCTGCCCGGTGGACCAGAGGGCATCCCAGCCTGGGTGGTCAGAGCGCTGCCCGGTGGACCAGGTGGCATCCCAGCCTGGGTGGTCAGAGCGCTGCCCGGTGGACCAGACGGCATCCCAGCCTGGGTGGTCAGAGCGCTGCCCGGTGGACCAGACGGCATCCCAGCCTGGGTGGTCAGAGCGCTGCCCGGTGGAGCAGACGGCATCCCAGCCTGGGTGGTCAGAGCGCTGCCCGGTGGAGCAGACGGCATCCCAGCCTGGGTGGTCAGAGCGCTGCCCGGTGGAGCAGACGGCATCCCAGCCTGGGTGGTCAGAGCGCTGCCCGGTGGAGCAGACGGCATCCCAGCCTGGGTGGTCAGAGCGCTGCCCGGTGGACCAGGTGGCATCCCAGCCTGGGTGGTCAGAGCGCTGCGCGGCGGTGCAGCTGGTTGGTGTGTTCACGTATATATTCACCACACATTCAACCTCTCCCCTCTCCACAGGAATAGTCCCCCCAGTGATTCCCGCAGAAATGAAATATACTTTGGGGGAACGACTCGGGGCGGGGGTGTGAAGCTATTTTGCAGTTTTTCTGTGTAGGAGGCAGGCTAGTTTACAAGACGCGCCAACTAGTGGTCTTTGTGTGTAAGTAGCAGCTTCCCGTTGTAAAGACTATGGTCATTTGACCCCCGAGGCGGCTCTTATAGTAGGTAACACAGACACGGCTGTTCTAGTGACAGACAGAGCTTAACTGTCACTTAGATTCAACTGTCACTTTCAAATTTGAAATAAGATTTGACAGTTGGTGACGTGGTGTTCTGGTGTTAAGGCTGTTCTAGTGTTAATGACCGGCGTGAATGGATCCTGGACTGTCCCGTCGGACCGACGACAGGTGGTGAGAATGGGCTGAAAAACAGACCTCCGCCCCTCTGACCCTCTACACAGGAGCCCCACAGGGCTGTGTCCTGAGTCCCCTCCTCTACTCCCTCTGACCCACTACACAGGAGCCCCACAGGGCTGTGTCCTGAGTCCCCTCCTCTACTCCCTCTAACCCTCTACACAGGAGCCCCACAGGGCTGTGTCCTGAGTCTCCTCCTCTACTCCCTCTGACCCTCTACACAGGAGCCCCCCAGGGCTGTGTCCTGAGTCCCCTTCTCTACTCCCCGCTACTCCCACGACTGCGTGGCCAAGCACGGCTCCAACTCAGTGATTACATTTGCCGACGACAGTCAGTGATTGGCCAGATCACCGACGGCGATGAGACGGCCTACAGGAAGGGAGGTCAACCGTCTGGCTCCGTGCAGCCAGGAGAACAACCTCTCTCTCTCTCTCTCTCTCTCTCTCTCTCTCTCTCTCTCTCTCTCTCTCTCTCTCTCTCTCTCTCTCTCTCTCTCTCTCTCTCTCTCTCTCTCTCTCTCTCTCTCCCTGTCCCTCCCTCTCTCTCTCTGTCTCTCTCTCACTCTCATTGTCTCTCTCTCCCTCTCTGTCTCCCTGTCCCATCACCATCAACGGGTCCCCGTACATCTCCGACGACCTCACCTGGGGCCAGCACGCCAAACAGGTGGTGAGAAAGGCACAGCAGCGCCTCTTTCACCTCAAGGGTGGCTGAAGAAGTGGGGATCCAAGAACCTGCGGGCATTCTGTGGGGCTTCCCTCCATCCAGGATATACAAAACAAACGGTGTGTCAGCAAAGCTCGGAGGATCATCAAAGACCCCAGCCCCCCCAACCACAGTCTGTTAGACCCCAGCCCCCCCAAACCACAGTCTGTTAGACCCCAGCCCCCCCAACCACAGTCTGTTAGACCCCAGCCACCCAAGCCACAGCCTGTTAGACCCCAGCCCCCCCAACCACAGCCTGTTAGACCCCAGCCCCCCCAACCACAGTCTGTTAGACCCCAACCCCCCCAACCACAGTCTGTTAGACCCCAGCCACCCAAACCACAGTCTGTTAGACCCCAGCCCCCCCAACCACAGTCTGTTAGACCTCAGCCATCCCAACCACAGTCTGTTAGACCCCAGCCCCCCCAACCACAGTCTGTTAGACCCCAGCCCCCCAACCACAGTCTGTTAGACCCCAGCCACCCCTACCACAGTCTGTTAGACCCCAGCCACCCAAACCACAGCCTGTTAGACCCCAGCCCCCCCAACCACAGTCTGTTAGACCCCAGCCACCTCAACCACAGTCTGTTAGACCCCAGCCACCCCAACCACAGTCTGTTAGACCCCAGCCACCCCAACCACAGCCTGTTAGACCCCAGCCACCCCAACCACAGTCTGTTAGACCCCAGCCACCCCAACCACAGTCTGTTAGACCCCAGCCCCCCCAACCACAGTCTGTTAGACCCCAGCCACCTCAACCACAGTCTGTTAGACCCCAGCCACCCCAACCACAGTCTGTTAGACCCCAGCCACCCCAACCACAGCCTGTTAGACCCCAGCCCCCCCAACCACAGTCTGTTAGACCCCAGCCCCCCCAACCACAGTCTGTTAGACCCCAGCCACCTCAACCACAGTCTGTTAGACCCCAGCCACCCCAACCACAGTCTGTTAGACCCCAGCCACCCCAACCACAGCCTGTTAGACCCCAGCCCCCCCAACCACAGTCTGTTAGACCCCAGCCACCCCAACCACAGTCTGTTAGACCCCAGCCACCCCAACCACAGTCTGTTAGACCCCAGCCCCCCCAACCACAGTCTGTTAGACCCCAGCCCCCCCAACCACAGTCTGTTAGACCCCAGCCCCCCCAACCACAGTCTGTTAGACCCCAGCCACCCCAACCACAGTCTGTTAGACCCCAGCCCCCCCAACCACAGTCTGTTAGACCCCAGCCCCCCCAAACCACAGTCTGTTAGACCCCAGCCCCCCCAACCACAGTCTGTTAGACCCCAGCCACCCAAGCCACAGCCTGTTAGACCCCAGCCCCCCCAACCACAGCCTGTTAGACCCCAGCCCCCCCAACCACAGTCTGTTAGACCCCAACCCCCCCAACCACAGTCTGTTAGACCCCAGCCACCCAAACCACAGTCTGTTAGACCCCAGCCCCCCCAACCACAGTCTGTTAGACCTCAGCCATCCCAACCACAGTCTGTTAGACCCCAGCCCCCCCAACCACAGTCTGTTAGACCCCAGCCCCCCAACCACAGTCTGTTAGACCCCAGCCACCCCTACCACAGTCTGTTAGACCCCAGCCACCCAAACCACAGCCTGTTAGACCCCAGCCCCCCCAACCACAGTCTGTTAGACCCCAGCCACCTCAACCACAGTCTGTTAGACCCCAGCCACCCCAACCACAGTCTGTTAGACCCCAGCCACCCCAACCACAGCCTGTTAGACCCCAGCCACCCCAACCACAGTCTGTTAGACCCCAGCCACCCCAACCACAGTCTGTTAGACCCCAGCCCCCCCAACCACAGTCTGTTAGACCCCAGCCACCTCAACCACAGTCTGTTAGACCCCAGCCACCCCAACCACAGTCTGTTAGACCCCAGCCACCCCAACCACAGCCTGTTAGACCCCAGCCCCCCCAACCACAGTCTGTTAGACCCCAGCCCCCCCAACCACAGTCTGTTAGACCCCAGCCACCTCAACCACAGTCTGTTAGACCCCAGCCACCCCAACCACAGTCTGTTAGACCCCAGCCACCCCAACCACAGCCTGTTAGACCCCAGCCCCCCCAACCACAGTCTGTTAGACCCCAGCCACCCCAACCACAGTCTGTTAGACCCCAGCCCCCCCAACCACAGTCTGTTAGACCCCAGCCCCCCCAACCACAGTCTGTTAGACCCCAGCCCCCCCAACCACAGTCTGTTAGACCCCAGCCCCCCCAACCACAGTCTGTTAGACCCCAGCCACCCCAACCACAGTCTGTTAGACCCCAGCCACCCCAACCACAGTCTGTTAGACCCCAGCCCCCCCAACCACAGTCTGTTAGACCCCAGCCACCTCAACCACAGCCTGTTAGACCCCAGCCACCCCAACCACAGCCTGTTAGACCCCAGCCCCCCCAACCACAGTCTGTTAGACCCCAGCCACCCCAACCACAGCCTGTTAGACCCCAGCCCCCCCAACCACAGTCTGTTAGACCCCAGCCCCCCCAACCACAGTCTGTTAGACCCCAGCCCCCCCAACCACAGTCTGTTAGACCCCAACCGCCCCAACCACAGTCTGTTAGACCCCAGCCACCCCAACCACAGCCTGTTAGACCCCAGCCCCCCCAACCACAGTCTGTTAGACCCCAGCCACCCCAACCACAGCCTGTTAGACCCCAGCCACCCCAACCACAGTCTGTTAGACCCCAGCCCCCCCAACCACAGTCTGTTAGACCCCAGCCCCCCTAACCACAGTCTGTTAGACCCCAGCCCCGCCAACCACAGTCTGTTAGACCCCAGCCACCCCAACCACAGCCTGTTAGACCCCAGCCCCCCCAACCACAGTCTGTTAGACCCCAGCCCCCCCAACCACAGCCTGTTAGATCCCAGCCCCCCCAACCACAGTCTGTTAGACCCCAGCCCCCCCAACCACAGTCTGTTAGACCCCAGCCCCCCCAACCACAGTCTGTTAGACCCCAGCCACCTCAACCACAGTCTGTTAGACCCCAGCCCCCCCAACCACAGTCTGTTAGACCCCAGCCCCCCCAACCACAGTCTGTTAGACCCCAGCCACCCCAACCACAGTCTGTTAGACCCCAGCCCCCCCAACCACAGTCTGTTAGACCCCAGCCACCCCAACCACAGTCTGTTAGACCCCAGCCACCCCAACCACAGCCTGTTAGACCCCAGCCACCCCAACCACAGTCTGTTAGACCCCAACCACCCCAACCACAGTCTGTTAGACCCCAGCCACCCCAACCACAGCCTGTTAGACCCCAGCCACCCCAACCACAGTCTGTTAGACCCCAGCCCCCCCAACCACAGTCTGTTAGACCCCAGCCACCCCAACCACAGTCTGTTAGACCCCAGCCACCCCAACCACAGTCTGTTAGACCCCAGCCCCCCCAACCACAGTCTGTTAGACCCCAGCCCCCCCAACCACAGTCTGTTAGACCCCAGCCCCCCCAACCACAGTCTGTTCGAACTCATGCCGTCCAAAAGACGAAGCCTCTTCTGGAGCCTCAGGGCCAAAACTAAAGAGGCTAACCAACAGCTTCTTCCCCCAGGCGATCAGGCTCGTAAACAAGCCCACTAAAGACAAACGACTATTATCCCCAAGCAAGGTTCAAGGTTCAAGGTTTCTTTATTGTCCCTTAGGAGGGAATTAGTTTTGCAGCAAGGTTTACATACAAATCCAAAAAGGACAACATCACAACAACATCAACACACTAATCAATACAATAATATCTCTCCCCCTCCCCTTCCCATGTGTCCCCAGCACTACCTTAATTGGCCCCTATACTTTCTTTTACATATTTTTGGTTTCTTTTTATTATTACTACTCGATATTTTCAGGTTGTAAAGCGTCTTTGAGTGTCTAGAAAAGCACTATATAAGTCTAATGTATTATTATTATTATTATTATTATTATTATTATTATTATTATTATTATAAATATAATTGAGAAATGGAAATTCACACCAGTACAAAAAGTTGCAAGTGTGCAAAAAGTGCAGGTGGAGTACAAGGCTGCAGCCACGGTGGTATTTGCCATTAAGCGTATTAATAGACAGAGGGAGAAGCGTATTAATAGCACTGGGGATGAAAGAAACATGAAATATAGAGCCTCCTCGCTGCATCCCTGGAACGACTGCCAGAGGGCGAACGCACAAACTCACCACATTTACAATTACATTTACATTTACATTTACATTTACATTTACATTTTGGGCATTTAGCAGACGCCTTATTCCAAAGCAACTTACAACAAATACATTAGACCAAGTACGTCAATCATCTATCCGCCAGTCATGGCAGGGAACAGTGATCTATGCTCAGGCCAGGGGCCGTTGGCAGTCGTCGTGTTAGAAGAAGAAGGATAGTTCTGGCAGACCAAATACGCCTGCTGAGGCCCTCCTAAAGGACCTCCTACTCCTAAAGGACCTCCTACTCCTAAAGGACATGCTACTCCTAAAGGACCTCCTACTCCTAAAGGACCTCCTACTCCTAAAGGACCTGCTCCTCCTAAAGGACCTGCTCCTCCTAAAGGACCTCCTACTCCTAAAGGTCCTCCTACTCCTAAAGGCCCTCCTACTCCTAAAGGACCTGCTACTCCTAAAGGACCTGCTCCTCCTAAAGGACCTGCTCCTCCTAAAGGACCTCCTACTGCTAAAGGA
Organism: Nansenia antarctica; assembly: GCF_963989245.1. Classification (NCBI taxonomy): domain Eukaryota; kingdom Metazoa; phylum Chordata; class Actinopteri; order Argentiniformes; family Microstomatidae; genus Nansenia; species Nansenia antarctica. The sequence goes on along the minus strand of NW_027663126.1, from coordinate 46,400 downwards.
CCTCCTACTCCTAAAGGACCTGCTACTCCTAAAGGACCTCTGCTCCTAAAGGACCTCCTACTCCTAAAGGACCTCCTACTCCTAAAGGACCTCCTACTCCTAAAGGACCTGCTACTCCTAAAGGACCTGCTACTCCTAAAGGACCTGCTACTCCTAAAGGACCTGCTCCTCCTAAAGGACCTGCTCCTCCTAAAGGACCTCCTACTCCTAAAGGACCTCCTACTCCTAAAGGACCTGCTACTCCTAAAGGACCTCCTACTCCTAAAGGACCTCCTACTCCTAAAGGACCTCCTACTCCTAAAGGACCTCCTCCTCCTAAAGGACCTCCTACTCCTAAAGGACCTGCTACTCCTAAAGGACCTCCTACTCCTAAAGGACCTGCTCCTCCTAAAGGACCTCCTACTCCTAAAGGACCTGCTACTCCTAAAGGACCTGCTCCTCCTAAAGGACCTCCTACTCCTAAAGGACCTGCTACTCCTAAAGGACCTCCTACTCCTAAAGGACCTCCTCCTCCTAAAGGACCTGCTCCTCCTAAAGGACCTCCTACTCCTAAAGGACCTGCTCCTCCTAAAGGACCTGCTACTCCTAAAGGACCTGCTACTCCTAAAGGACCTGCTCCTCCTAAAGGACCTGCTACTCCTAAAGGACCTGCTCCTCCTAAAGGACCTGCTACTCCTAAAGGACCTGCTACTCCTAAAGGACCTCCTACTCCTAAAGGACCTCCTACTCCTAAAGGACCTGCTACTCCTAAAGGACCTCCTACTCCTAAAGGACCTCCTACTCCTAAAGGACCTGCTACTCCTAAAGGACCTCCTACTCCTAAAGGACCTGCTCCTCCTAAAGGACCTGCTCCTCCTAAAGGACCTGCTACTCCTAAAGGACCTGCTACTCCTAAAGGACCTCCTACTCCTAAAGGACCTGCTACTCCTAAAGGACCTGCTACTCCTAAAGGACCTGCTCCTCCTAAAGGACCTGCTCCTCCTAAAGGACCTCCTACTCCTAAAGGACCTGCTACTCCTAAAGGACCTGCTCCTCCTAAAGGACCTCCTACTCCTAAAGGACCTGCTCCTCCTAAAGGACCTCCTACTCCTAAAGGACCTCCTACTCCTAAAGGACCTCCTACTCCTAAAGGACCTCCTACTCCTAAAGGACCTGCTCCTCCTAAAGGACCTGCTCCTCCTAAAGGACCTCCTACTCCTAAAGGACCTCCTACTCCTAAAGGACCTGCTACTCCTAAAGGACCTGCTACTCCTAAAGGACCTCCTACTCCTAAAGGACCTCCTACTCCTAAAGGACCTGCTACTCCTAAAGGACCTCCTACTCCTAAAGGACCTCCTACTCCTAAAGGACCTGCTCCTCCTAAAGGACCTGCTCCTCCTAAAGGACCTCCTACTCCTAAAGGACCTGCTCCTCCTAAAGGACCTGCTCCTCCTAAAGGACCTGCTACTCCTAAAGGACCTCCTACTCCTAAAGGACCTGCTACTCCTAAAGGACCTGCTCCTCCTAAAGGACCTGCTACTCCTAAAGGACCTGCTACTCCTAAAGGACCTGCTCCTCCTAAAGGACCTGCTACTCCTAAAGGACCTCCTACGCCTAAAGGACCTGCTCCTCCTAAAGGACCTCCTACTCCTAAAGGACCTGCTCCTCCTAAAGGACCTCCTACTCCTAAAGGACCTGCTCCTCCTAAAGGACCTCCTACTCCTAAAGGACCTGCTACTCCTAAAGGACCTGCTCCTCCTAAAGGACCTGCTACTCCTAAAGGACCTGCTCCTCCTAAAGGACCTGCTACTCCTAAAGGACCTCCTACTCCTAAAGGACCTGCTACTCCTAAAGGACCTGCTACTCCTAAAGGACCTCCTACTCCTAAAGGACCTCCTACTCCTAAAGGACCTGCTACTCCTAAAGGACCTGCTACTCCTAAAGGACCTGCTACTCCTAAAGGACCTCCTACTCCTAAAGGACCTCCTACTCCTAAAGGACCTGCTAAAGGACCTCCTAAAGGACCTGCTACTCCTAAAGGACCTGCTACTCCTAAAGGACCTGCTACTCCTAAAGGACCTGCTACTCCTAAAGGACCTCCTACTCCTAAAGGACCTCCTACTCCTAAAGGACCTCCTACTCCTAAAGGACCTCCTACTCCTAAAGGACCTCCTACTCCTAAAGGACCTGCTACTCCTAAAGGACCTCCTACTCCTAAAGGACCTGCTCCTCCTAAAGGACCTGCTACTCCTAAAGGACCTCCTACTCCTAAAGGACCTGCTCCTCCTAAAGGACCTCTTACTCCTAAAGGACCTCCTACTCCTAAAGGACCTCCTACTCCTAAAGGACCTCCTACTCCTAAAGGACCTCCTACTCCTAAAGGACCTCCTACTCCTAAAGGACCTGCTACTCCTAAAGGACCTCCTACTCCTAAAGGACCTGCTACTCCTAAAGGACCTCCTACTCCTAAAGGACCTCCTACTCCTAAAGGACCTCCTACTCCTAAAGGACCTCCTACACCTAAAGGACCTGCTCCTCCTAAAGGACCTCCTACTCCTAAAGGACCTGCTACTACTAAAGGACCTGCTACTCCTAAAGGACCTGCTACTCCTAAAGGACCTCCTACTCCTAAAGGACCTGCTACTCCTAAAGGACCTCCTACTCCTAAAGGACCTCCTACTCCTAAAGGACCTGCTACTCCTAAAGGACCTGCTCCTCCTAAAGGACCTCTGCTCCTAAAGGACCTCCTACTCCTAAAGGACCTCCTAGTCCTAAAGGACCTGCTCCTCCTAAAGGACCTCCTACTCCTAAAGGACCTCCTACTCCTAAAGGACCTCCTACTCCTAAAGGACCTCCTACTCCTAAAGGACCTCCTACTCCTAAAGGACCTCTGCTCCTCCGCCTGGCCTGACTACCACCAGAGATTCTACTGGCCACTTTAACAAGACCGCCAAGTCTGTTCTTATTGGATAGATTTAGGTTACCAAACCAGTCAGCAATACAAAATGTTACAACAGATTCAAAGAAACCTCTGTAAAAGAGAGTCATCATCTCAGTAGAAACGTTGAAAGAGTTCATTTATCTCAGGAAAGAAAATATTTTTTTGAGGTAGCGTCAACATGGGATTCGAAACATAGTTTTTTTGTCAAGAAAAATACCCAACAATACCCAACAATACCCAACAACACCCAACGACACCCAACAACACCCAACAATACCCAAATATGTACAGCTATCTACTGGGTCAATGTCAATCACCTTTCATAATAGTTGGCAGTGGGCTAGTTTTTCTGAAATCAATGTACATGTCTTTGGTTTTTGACACATTTAGATTGCATTTCACAATCTGGGTGCATAAAATGAGAATGCAGCCTCACCAAGCCCAATGCAGCCTCTCTTCTTTTGTTTATGTGGTGCACAGAGAACACCAGCGTCAGAAGACTTGAGAGCTCTATTGGGCTGATATGCTAGCAGAAGACCTGAGAGCTCTATTGGGCTGATATGCTAGCAGAAGACCTGAGAGCTCTATTGGGCTGATATGCTAGCAGAAGACCTGAGAGCTCTATTGGGCTGATATGCTAGCAAAAGGTCTGAACATATTCTGGTGCTGTGCCAGTGAGAGCTTTATAAACAAGCAGAAGGATCTTGAAAATCTATTCTGAACTTAACAGGAAGCCAGTGTAGAGTTTCTAAAATAGGAGTGGAAGACGGACTCCAATCACCAAGGCACTGTTGTGGATTAAAAATGAGACTCAAGATAGGAACTTGCTTTAAGTCTAGGTATAATATTCAAAAAAGAAAATGGTCTTTCACAACTGGAGTTGGAGCCAGCCCACTTAAGGTAGACTGAAGTGCCCACTCACACACAACACATCTCTCATATAGTAAAACAGCGACAGGAGTCCATAATGCATTCCATAACTGTTGGAACACTGGAACAATGTTGGACAAGGTCTTCATTTCACACTGTACACTGGGTCAACACAGTCACAACATTGACATTAACACACAACATTAACGAGTCTGCATTCCATCACCGTCCACGAACACAAGGCCCTGCACAGGACCGGACCAGACTCTCCCAACAATGCCATACACATGAAACATCCATTACAGCACAAGGTTATCCACCACTGGCCCATGGTCCTGTTCTCTCCCCTTCAATGAGGCTAACAATAATGGAGTCATCAGCAAACTGCAATATGTGTCTGTTCTCATAGTTGCTGCAGCGCTCACTAGTGTACGAGATACAGATACAGACACAGAATACTGTATTCATCCCCAAAGGGCAATTCAGTTTCCACAGTTCACGGCCACAAACACACTCACACACAACAACACACTCACACACACACACACACACACACACACACACACACACACTCACACACACACACACACACACGATCACACAACAACACACTCACCACTGGAGCTCAGCTCCCAGTCCACGGCTCACATGCAAGTCCAAGAGTTACAGTTTAAGAACAGTTCAAGAGAATCATAAAAAGTGCACAAGTTCACAGTACAAGTTTAAGAACAGATTCAAGGGAAGCATAAAAGTGCATAAAAGTGCATAAAAAGTGCCTAGGAGATGGCAGGACCCCCATCTTTCCCTGCTGGGTCTGCTCATTTAGCAGCCGAATGGCTGAAGGAATAAAAGATTTGGCCACCTAACACTCTGGAACTCTCTGCCACCTAACACTCTGGAACTCTCTGCCACCTAACACTCTGGAACTCTCTGCCACATAACACTCTGGAACTCTGTCTTGGGGCCCTCCGAATGCTGGTACAGAAGGTTTAATAGTGTAAATGGACTGCACTTATATAGCTACGCCTTTATCCAAAGCGCTTTACAACGGCCTCTCATTCACCCGTTCACACACACATTCACACACCAATGGCGGCCAAGCTGCCATGCAAGGCGCCTGCCGGACCGCTCACTGGGAGCAATTTTGGGGTTCAGTGTCTTGCCCAAGGACACCTCGACATGTGGCCAGCCGGGGCTCGAACCGCCGATCTGCCGACCATGCGGTCGATAGACGGCGGCTCTACCTCCTGAGATACAGCCTCTACCTCCTGAGACACAGCCTCTACCTCCTGAGACACATCCTAAAGAAGTCAGAGCTACTGTCCTGACATCATTCAACTCTCTAGGGGTTTTAAACTTGGCTACAGGGACAGTAATGGGATGTTTCCAGAGCTTGGGGACCTCCTGCAGCATTGATGATCTAGTGCTAAGGAAGGAAGGAAGGAAGGAAGGAAGGAAGGAAGGAAGGAAGGAAGGAAGGAAGGAAGGAAGGAGGGAGGTAGTGGGGTAAGATAGAGGTGGAGACTGGATGGATACTCCGACCGCTGCTGTTG
>NW_027663126.1:17500-22500 GCF_963989245.1 Nansenia antarctica | reverse complement strand
CACTTGTACACTTCACACAAGTATGTACTTCACATTCTCATGGCCCAGGTCAGACTTTTCAATGGATACCGTATGACATCCTGGTGGTTAACACTGGAACAGCCGTATGACATCCTGGTGGTTAACACTGGAACAGCCGTATGACATCCTGGTGGTTAACACTGGAACAGCCGTATGACATCCTGGTGGTTAACACTGGAACAGCCGTATGACATCCTGGTGGTTAACACTGGAACAGCCGTATGACATCCTGGTGGTTAACACTGGAACAGCCGTATGACATCCTGGTGGTTAACACTGGAACAGCCGTATGACATCCTGGTGGTTAACACTGGAACAGCCGTATGACATCCTGGTGGTTAACACTGGAACAGCCGTGTCTATTTCACCGACTATAAGAGCCGCCTCATAGCGAAGTTCTTTCTTAGCTGCTAGCTAGCTACCAACGCCATGGTAGCAACCGCGTCTGTTTTGATTCAGAGCTATTTTCTCGGTTTGAGGTGTATACCGACATTCAAATACAAAGCATATCTTCTTCAACTATTTTCAGTGTATGACACCATCATCATCATCATCATCACACATCACAAGCTTGTTCTCTGTACTTTGATAATCTGTAAAAACAGAACAATTACCTTCCCTACTTAGGGACGTTTTCACCAGACTGTCACTTATTGCTTCAGTGAGAGAGTATTTACGGGGCCATCCCTATGTTTCCCGGGGAACATAGGACCCTTTTTCGGGAGGTAGCTAAGGTGCCGGGGAACATAGGACCCAGGGAACATAGGACCCATTTTTGAGCGGGGAACATAGGACACTTTTTCGGGAGTGGGGAACCTTAGGGAGTGGGGAACATAGGACCCAGGGAACATAGGACCCAGGGAACATAGGACCAGGGAACATAGGACCAGGGAACATAGGACCCAGGGAACATAGGACCCAGGGAACATAGGACCAGGGAACATAGGACCCAGGGAACATAGGACCAGGGAACATAGGACCAGGGAACATAGGACCCAGTGAACATAGGACCCAGTGAACATAGGACCCAGGGAACATAGGACCCAGGGAACATAGGACCAGGGAACATAGGACCAGGGAACATAGGACCAGAGAACATAGGACCTGGGTAACATAGGACCCAGGTAACATAGGACCAGAGAACATAGGACCCAGGGAACAGGACCCAGGGAACATAGGACCAGGGAACATAGGACCAGGGAACATAGGACCAGAGAACATAGGACCAGGGAACATAGGACCTGGGGAACATAGGACCAGAGAACATAGGACCCAGGTAACATAGGACCCAGGGAACATAGGACCCAGGGAACATAGGACCAGGGAACATCGGACCTGAGAACATAGGACCTGGGAACATAGGACCAGGGAACATAGTACCCAGGGAACATAGGACCAGGGAACATAGGACCAGGGAACATAGGACCCAGGGAACATAGGACCCAGGTAACATAGGACCAGAGAACATAGGACCCAGGGAACATAGGACCAGGGAACATAGGACCAGGGAACATAGGACCAGGGAACATAGGACCAGAGAACATAGGACCCAGGGAACATAGGACCAGGGAACATAGGACCCAGGGAACATAGGACCTGGGGAACATAGGACCCAGGGAACATAGGACCCAGTGAACATAGGACCAGGGAACATTGGACCTGAGAACATAGGACCAGGGAACATAGGACCCAGGGAACATAGGACCCAGTGAACATAGGACCAGGGAACATCGGACCTGAGAACATAGGACCCAGGGAACATAGGACCAGGGAACATAGGACCAGGGAACATAGGACCCAGGGAACATAGGGCCCAGGGAACATAGGTACGCTCCTGTATTTACTTGATGAAACACCCAATATTCCTCTCATTGAGTGTGTGTTGATGTCGTTCGACAGGGAGCTTTTTTCATGACGCTGTCTGGGGGATTTTAGATCATGTGCTTTCGGGCGCCAGCAATGAGACCCGTTTAAAAAGCACAACCTTAAATCCTTCCCTTTTTTCCCGGACCCCCAGAAAGATTGGGTTGCCAGGCAACCTCCGGAATGAGTTTTCAATTAAGTCAATTTCAGTTCCGATCCCCCGGACTAAATCGCTGAGCTCATTCTACTAGCCCTCCTCAATGGGGGGTCTCTCTCTCTCTCTCCCCCCCTCTCTCTGTTTCTCACATCTCTCTCTCGCTCTCTCTCTAATCTCTCTCTGTTTCTCACATCTCTCTCTCTCGCTCTCTCTCTAATCTCTCTCTGTTTCTCACATCTCTCTCTCGCTCTCTCTCTTTCTAATCTCTCTCTGTTTCTCACATCTCTCTCTCTCTCTCTCTCATCTCTCTCTGTGTCTCTCTCTCCCTCCCCATCTCCCTCTCTCTACCTAACTCTCTCTATCTCTACCTTTCTATCTCTCTCCCCATCACACACTCTCTCTACCTATCTCTATCTGTCTTTCTGTCTCTCCCCATCTCTCTCTCCCCATCTCTCTATCTCTCTGTCTCTCTCTCCCTCCTCATCTCTCTCTCTCTCTCTTCTCTCTCTCTCTCTCTCTCTCTCTCTCTTCTCTCTCTCTCTCTCTCTCTCTCTCTCTCTCTCTCTCTCTCTCTCTCCCTCTAATACATGTGAGTGTGAGAGAGAGGAGGGTGGAGCTAGTTGCCTCCACATATGATGTGTGTGTTTGTGTATGTGTGTGTGTGTGTGTGTGTGAGTGTGAACGTGAGTCGTACGCGTGTGTCGTAAGTGTGTATGCAACTATGTGGGCGAACCGAAGTGTGTTTGTGTGTGTGTGTGTGTGTGTGTGTGTGTGTGTGTGTGTGTGTGTGTGTGTAAGGAGAGGCTATTAGCCCAGGTGTTCAGGCCTCATCTCTGGCACGGATCGCTAGCATGTGCCCCCCACGTCCACACTAGTACTGTTTCAATGCTGCCTAGCCTAGCCTAGCATAGCGTTAGCCTAGCGATAGCGTAGCTCCATACGTTAGCAGGCTATTTCAGCGGGGGAGATCTCAGCGGGGGGTGCAGCTCTCCGCAGGCTCCCTCCCTCCCTCCCTCTCTCTCTCTCTCTCTCTCTCTCTCTCTTCCTCCTCTCTCTCCCTCTCTCTCTCTCTTCCTCCTCTCTCACAAACGATGAGGAATCACGTCATCTCCGAAGCTGTCGTGTGTTACGCCTCTTTGCGCCCCCCCCCCTCCCTCTCTCTCTCTCTCTCCCTCCCTATCTGTCCCTCTCTCTCTCTCTCCCCCGTCCCTCTGTCTCTCCCTCTCCCCCGTCCCTCTGTCTCTCTCTGTCCCTCTCTCCCCCTCTCTCTCTCTCTCTCCCTCTCCCCCGTCCCTCTCTCTCTCTCTCTTTCTCTCTCACTTTCTCTCTTTCTCTCTCTCTCTCCCTCTCTTTCTCACTCTCTCTCTGTCTCTCTCTCTTTCTCACTCTCTCTCTGTCTCTCTCCCCCTCTCTCTCTCCCTCCCCCCTTCTCCATGCCACTTCCCCTTCCACACAGGAATATGATCGCTAGAATGAACACGCGGCATCAGGAAGCTCACTCACACGGAGGAGAGGAGAGAGGGAGGAAAAGCTCTTTATTTCTCCTACCTTCTTCCTCTCTCTCTCTCCCTCCCTCTCTCCCTCTCTCTCTCCCTCACTCTCTCTCTCCCTTTCCTCTCTTTCTCTCACTCCCCTTTCTGTTTTCTGTCTCTATGTATCAGTGGAGGCTGGTGACTTCCAGAATTGAGGAGGCCAAATTTTTTTCCGCTTGCTCGCTTCACTCGCGATGGAATGTTCCCTGTTCTTCTTATCTGTCTTTGTTAAAAAGTATTAATTTGTGTTTGGCGGTACTGAAGGGATTGGGACACTCTCAGGATGGTGGATGAAGCAGCTTTTATTGCCTGCACAATGGGTCATCAAATAAACAAAACAATTGGCATGAATCTCTGGTCCGCCTGCAGCATCTATTGTCCCTTCTGCTCAGGCTCACAACATTCACCACAACATACTACATACAATCAATGACATGTCAAAAGCACTCAAACACTATGTCAATCAGACACACAACATACAATTCAGAACAATACTTCATCCATTTCTAATATTTATCCTGCAGAACAGCACTCATACGCGTGTGGCGGAAAAAAGTACTACACGGAGGCCAGGCCTCCTGTGCCCACCCATTTTCAGTGATTTGGCCAATCACATATTGCCATGAAAAAAATTGCATTACATTGACTTCTATGAGAAACCACTTTCCGACAGGAGGCCTGGCCTCCGTGTAGTACCCTTTTCCGCCACACGCGTGTATGAGTGCTGTTCTGCAGGATAAATATTAGAAATGGATGAAGTATTGTTCTGAATTGTATGTTGTGTGTCTGATAAAAAATATAATTATTGCTTTTTTAAATCTCTCTCTCTTCTCTCAAATTATTGGGGAGGCCAGGCCTCCTCCACCTCTATGGAGGAGCCTCCACTGCTATGCATGCATATCTGTCTAGTTCCATCCTATCTCTCTCTCTCTCTCTCTCTCTCTCTCTCTCTCTCTCACACACACACACACTCTCTCTCTCCCTTTCTCCCTTTCTCTCTCTCGCTCTCTCTTTCTCCCCTTTCGGTTTTCTGTCTCTATATATGCATATCTGTCTAGTGCCATCTTATCTGTCTCTTTCCCTCTCTCTCTCTCTCTCTCTCTCTCTCTCTCTCTCTCTCTCTCTCTCTCTCTCTCTCTCTCTCTCTCTCTCACACACACACACTCTCTCTCTCTCTCTCTTCCTCTTTCTCTTTCTACTTCTCATCCTCCATATTACCCTCTTACTCATCTTGTTTCCATCTTCATATCAGGAGATTTCTATCTTCCTCTCCCCTCTCCCCCCCCCCTCTACCTTTCATTGTCCATTTTACACAGTTACTTGTTTTCCATCTTCATATCAGGATATTTCCTCCCATCTCCCTCCCCCTCTCTCTCCCTCTCTCTCTCTCTCTCCCTCTCTCCCTCACTCTCAATTCAATTTAATTC
>NW_027663126.1:0-2500 GCF_963989245.1 Nansenia antarctica | reverse complement strand
CTGGCTTATATAGACTGACTTATATATACTGACTTATATAGACTGACTTATATAGACTGACTTATATAGACTGACTTATATAGACTGACTTATATAGATGACTTATATAGACTGACTTATATAGATGACTTATATAGACTGACTTATACAAATGACTTATATAGACTGACTTATATAGATGACTTATATAGACTGGCTTATATAGACTGACTTTTATAGACTGACTTATATAGACTGACTTATATAGACTGACTTATATAGACTGGCTTATATAGACTGACTTATATAGACTGACTCATATAGATGACTTATATAGACTGACTTATATAGACTGGCTTATATAGACTGGCTTATATAGACTGAGTTATATAGACTGACTTATATAGATTGACTTGTATAGACTGACTTGTATAGACTGACTTATATAGATGACTTATATAGACTGACTTATATAGACTGACTTATATAGACTGGCTTATATACACTGACTTATATAGACTGGCTTATATAGACTGACTTATATAGATGACTTATATAGACTGACTTATATAGACTGACTTATATAGACTGACTTATATAGACTGACTTATATGCACTGGCTTATATAGACTGACTTATTCCAAAGCGCTTTACAACAGCCTCTCATTCACCCGTTCACACACACGTTCACACACCAATGGCGGCAGTGAGAGTGATAGAGAGAGCATTCCAGAACTCTCAAACCCATACAGCCTTCACCACTACTGATTAACACTAGAACAGCCATGAGGGGTCATTTACTGTGAGTACAAAAAAATGCATATCTTTGCACTCGATCAAATTTCAGGACCCTCCTTTCATGACCTCTCCTAGATATGTGCGTTCTACCACCCAGTATCCTTACATTTTCAATATCACATCAGGATAAGCTAGTATGAAGCTGTTTTTCTGTGTAGGAGGCAGGCTAATTTACAAGACGCGCCAACTAGTGGTCTTTGTGTGTAAGTAGCAGCTTCCCATTGTAAAGACTGTGGTCATGTGACCCCCGAGGCGGCTCTTATAGTAGGTAACATGGACACTCTTATAGTAGGTAACATAGACACTCTTATAGTAGGTAACATAGACACTCTTATAGTAGGTAACATAGACACTCTTATAGTAGGTAACATAGACACTCTTATAGTAGGTAACATAGACACTCTTATAGTAGGTAACATAGACACTCTTATAGTAGGTAACATAGACACTCTTATAGTAGGTAACATAGACACTCTTATAGTAGGTAACATAGACACTCTTATAGTAGGTAACATAGACACTCTTATAGTAGGTAACATAGACACTCTTATAGTAGGTAACATGGACACTCTTATAGTAGGTAACATAGACACTCTTATAGTAGGTAACATAGACACTCTTATAGTAGGTAACATAGACACTCTTATAGTAGGTAACATAGACACTCTTATAGTAGGTAACATAGACACTCTTATAGTAGGTAACAGACACTCTTACTCTTATAGTAGGTAACATAGACACTCTTATAGTAGGTAACATAGACACTCTTATAGTAGGTAACATAGACACTCTTATAGTAGGTAACATAGACACTCTTATAGTAGGTAACATAGACAATCTTATAGTAGGTAACATAGACACTCTTAGAGTAGGTAACATAGACACTCTTATAGTAGGTAACATAGACACTCTTATAGTAGGTAACAGACACTCTTACTCTTATAGTAGGTAACATAGACACTCTTATAGTAGGTAACATAGACACTCTTATAGTAGGTAACATAGACACTCTTATAGTAGGTAACATAGACACTCTTATAGTAGGTAACATGGACACTCTTATAGTAGGTAACATAGACACTCTTATAGTGGGTAACATAGACACTCTTATAGTAGGTAACATAGACACTCTTATAGTAGGTAACATAGACACTCTTATAGTAGGTAACATAGACACTCTTATAGTAGGTAACATAGACACTCTTATAGTAGGTAACATAGACACTCTTATAGTAGGTAACATAGACACTCTTATAGTAGGTAACATAGACACTCTTATAGTAGGTAACATAGACACTCTTATAGTAGGTAACATAGACACTCTTATAGTAGGTAACATAGACACTCTTATAGTAGGTAACATAGACACTCTTATAGTAGGTAACATAGACACTCTTATAGTAGGTAACATGGACACGGCTGTTCAAGTGTTAATAAACAACTGGATGGGTGAAAGCCGTGTGGCGGAAAGCTGACAAGCCAGACAATCGATCATGATGACTTCATCCAGACCTATGAGATCAGTGGCATTGGGGAGGGTGGTGAGGGGGGAGGGGGGAGGGAGGGGAGGGGGGTGGGGGGGGGGGGAGAGAGGAGACAATGCCTTGTTTGGAGCCCTGTGTCCCAGCCAGAGAGTGGTGTGAGTCAGTGGGGGGGCCTTGGTGAGATGTGAGGCTGGAGGAGAGAGAAATGTTGCCTAGTCATGCTAGCTGCCTGAGGGGAC
>NW_027663127.1:0-1000 GCF_963989245.1 Nansenia antarctica | reverse complement strand
TGGTCATCAGAGAGGTGAGTTCTGGAGAGGAATGCTGCGGTGGCACCCATCTGAGGAGACCATGGAACTGTTACATCATCCCTCTCTCTCATCCCCCTCTCTCGCTCTCTCTCTCATCCCCCCCTCTCTCTCTCTGTCTCTCACCCCCCCTTTCTCTCTCTCTCTCTCTCTCTCTCTCTCTCTCTCTCTCTCTGTAGTGACCACAGAAACAATTGTGTCATCCCTCTCTCTCTCTCTCTCTCATCCCTCTCCCTCTCTCTCACTCTCTCTCTCTCTCTCATCCCTCTCTCTGTCATCCCTCTCTCTCTCTCTCTCTCTCTCTCTCTCTCTCTCTCTAGTGACCACGGAACAATTGTGTCATCCCCCCTCTCTCTCTAGTGGGATAATATCCCCAGACATCAATAAAGTTTATGTGACATCAGGAGACTGATCTTAGAGAGAGTCCCAGGAGTGTGTGTGTGTGTGTGTGTGTGTGTGTGTGTGTGTGTGCACGTTCGTATGTGTGTGTGAGTGTGAGTGTGAGTGTGCGAGCGTGTGTGTGAGAGTGTGAGTGTGCGAGCGTTCGTACGTGAGTTTGCGAGCGTTCGTATGTGTGTGTGTGTGTGTGTGTGTTGCGTAACCGCGGCGTTCCAGAGAGCGTGTGAATGGTATCCTCTGGTGTCCCAGGGTTCTTTTCCATCAGCTGGAGAATTCTGGGAGTCCGACCCGACAGCAAGGACGTCCGCTCCACAGGGGGGGGTGGGGGTGAAGGGGGGGTTGTGGAGCTCTGGTGGTTGCTTTAGCGACGCTGGATGACGGGTGTCAGGCTGTCATCCCCCGCTCAGCTGTGGGTGACCAGAGTACAACAGAGGACAACATAGTTGCCCTGATAACAGGGTCTGATCCCATCTGTCTGTCTGTCTGTCTTGTCTCTCTGTCTGTCTGTCTGCCTGCCTGTCTGTCTGTCTGTCTGTCTGTCTGTCTGTCTGTCTGTCTGTCTGTCTGTTTCCTTTTCTGTCTG
>NW_027663128.1:7500-10000 GCF_963989245.1 Nansenia antarctica | reverse complement strand
TGGTCAAAGTCATCAATGATCTCCTCACCTCTGCAGACTCAGGTGCCCTCAACATCCTAGTTCTACTAGACCTGAGCGCAGCCTTCGACACAGTGTCTCACTCCATCCTCCTTCAAAGGCTGCGCCAACTGGGTGTTGAGGGCAACGCCCTGGACTGGCTCACCTCCTACCTCACCAACAGACGACAGTTCATCTCCCTCTCCGGTCACACCTCCACCTCCTCCTCTGTCACACAGGGGGTCCCCCAAGGCTCAGTCCTCTGCCCCCTGCTCTTCCTCTGCTACATACTCCCCCTCAGTCACGTCATCCGCCAATTCAACCTGGACTTCCACTGCTACGCCAACGACACCCAGATTTACATCAGCACAAAATCCACCCAGAACCCACCCCTCAGTCACATTGAAAACTGCATTTCAGCTATAAAAACCTGGCTAACCCACAACTTCCTCAAACTCAACAATGAAAAGACCGAAGTCATCCTCATCGGCACCAAATCCATTCTCAATAAAACCGGACCCTCCGATCCTCATCCATTGTTCCCCTCACTGTCCCACCCTCAAAACTCACGAGCTGCACCCCGCCTCTGGAACTCTCTCCCTCAACCCCACTCAGAGACTCACCCTCACTCCCCACTTTTAAATCCCACCTCAAAACCTACTTGTTCTTCCATGCATACAACCTCCCCTACCCCTAACCATCTCCCCTAACCCTGCCACCCCCCCCCCCCCCCCCCTGGACACGCATACAACCTCCCCTACCCCTACCCATCTCCCCTAACCCTGCCATCCCCCCTCCCCGTTCGTTAACTCTGTGTTCTATGTGCCCATGTTATCTGTTGCTTGTTGTTTCTGTGTTTTCCATTTCTCCCATATTGTCAGCGTCTTTGAGCCTCGGAAAAGCGCTATATAAATGTAATGAATTATTATTATTATTATTAAATTCACGTCAGGGATTATGGTAAGGGATAGGGTTAGGGTTAGATGTAGAGATGGGTATCACCCGTGACTGTTTAGGGTTAGGGACAGGGATAGCTTCGGAGCGGTTCGGGCAGCTGTAAGTTATCTCCACCATCCCCAAACTCCAACCTTACAGAGCATTCTTATTTTTACATCATCGCAACGGTAATTATGTCTTATAATGTGACAAATAGAAAAGCGCTTGACAAAAATATTTGCGCCGTGGAGGTTATGATACAGGGCTGGTGTGTGTGAGTGAGTGTGTGTGTGTGTGTGTGTATGTGTATGCTAATCACAGCCTAGCTCTAAGAATTAATTTGCAAGTGTGTCATTATCCATCAGGCTCAACAACAATAACCCTGCAATTACACAACCCTCGCCTGGTCTCCGGTCATGCACACACACACACACACACACACACACACACACACACACACACACACACACACACACACACACACACACAGGTATTACCGACAACCTGTTGTTATAGACAATGCAGAAAAAACTCTTGAGTTAATTATTACGGTGCCTCAAAGCCAGGCACACCAACACAAAGACACACACACTGGAAGACCATTGATCCAGGATGATCTCTGCTCATCCTTTAGCTCTGATTGGCTGTAATAGAGCAGACAGAGTCCCTGTCACACACACACACAGTCTCTTAGCAACACAGTCCAGGCAGCTTCTATAGGGTCATCAATAACATACAATCACATCGGATCACAGATCTGGACACTTCGATCACGAACTTCAGTGTGTGTGTGTGTGTGTGTGGGGGGGGGGGGGTGCGTGTGTGTGTGTGTGTGTGTGTGTGTGAGGGTGAATGTGCATGTGTGTGTGTGTGTGTGTGTGTGTGTGTGTATGTGTGTGTGTGTGTGTGTGTGTGTGTGTGTGTGTGTGTGTGTGTGAATGTGCACGTGCGTGTGTGTGTGTGTGTGTGTGTGTGTGTGTGTGAGTGAGAACGTGCACGTGGGTGTGTGCGTGAGAATGGAAGCTGAGAGTATCATTGCTCTCAGTCATAGGACCGTGTGTGTGTGTGTGTGTGTGTTGTCCTTCACCAGACCAATCCTCATTAACACAATCACCCAGTAGTGACCATTCAATTACACCCTGTAATGACATGCAAATGACTAGCTGACAACACTAATTGATCCATTTGCTGTGCGGATGTTATACTAAGACACTCTGTATTCAATCAAACAACCAGCAAACACACAACTGCCCTCAATCACACCAAACACAGCAGCTCCTTCCAATGTTGTTTTGCATGTTTTATCTTTTATCGTTTTTTTTATAATTTATATATATAATGATAATGAAAAAAGATTGTATGATTGTTTTCTTAATTGAATTCGTTTAGTGTACTGTTCTGTGGACTGACAGTGCGTTGATCCCTGGAATAATGTGGGATTTGTATAACATAATAACATATTGGTATAACGTGTATAATTCCGTGATGCCATGAATATTCATCGTTCATGCATTCATTGACTCGATCTGGGTGATCAGAGGGTGGAGGATGTCCCCTACAATAAGTC
>NW_027663128.1:0-2500 GCF_963989245.1 Nansenia antarctica | reverse complement strand
CATGCACACACACGCACACACACACACTCACACGCACACACACACATGCACACACCAACACACAACCCCCCTCACACACATACACACACGCTGATCTGTGTGTTCTGACAGCGTTGACAAAGGTGCTTCATGACCCTGCCACACAGAAACACAATCAAACAGTAAAACCACAGTATAAAGTACCATGGTAACACACTCTATACAAGTACACACAACGTGGTAACACAGCTCTGTACATCTACACACAACCACACACAACATGGTAACGCAGCTCTATAAAACTACACACAACGTGTTAACACTAGAATAGCCATGGGTGAGGTCATTTGACCCCTGTGAGTAAAGAAAAATGATGTGATATATTTGCACTCGATCAAACTTTTCCTAGATATGTGCCACTGAGTATCCTTAGATTTTCTAAATCACATCAGGATAAGCTTGTATAAAGCTATTATACAACAGCTTGCAGTTGTTCTGTGTAGGAGGCAGGCTAATTTACAAGGCGGCCAACTAGTGGTCTTTGTGTGTAAGTAGCAGCTTCCCATTGTAAAGACAGTGGTCATTTGACCCCCGAGGCGGCTCTTATAGTAGGTACATTAGGCAACACACAGCATGGTAACACACTCTATAGAACTACACACAACATGGTAACACAGCACTATACACACTATAGAGTGATAGATACTCCCTAAATAGAATGTGTGGTTCTGGCCCGCTTGGACCCAGAACAGCAAACACACCTCCGCAATCAGGAGAGGACAAACAAACAAAAAACACATACACACACACACACACAGGCTCAAACACTATAAACCACTCAATCCAATCCCACCCACTACTCTGCATGCCTCTATTCTAGTCTAGTCCGTTGGTGTCAGGTTGTGTCAGGGGTGTCAGGGTGTGTCAGGGTGTGTCAGGGTGTGTCAGGGTGTGTCAGGGTGTCAGGGGGTGTCAGGGTGTGTCAGGTAAATGGACTGCACTTATATAGCACCTTTATCCAAAGCGCTTTACAACGGCCTCTCATTCACCCATTCACACACACATTCACACACACATTCACACACCAATGGCGGCAAGCTACCATGCAAGGCGCCGGCCCCCTCATTGGGAGCAATTTGGGGTTCAGTGTCTTGCCCAAGGACACTTCGACATGTGGCCAGCCGGGGCTCGAACCGCCGATCAGCCAACCTAGCGATCATTAGACGGCGGCTCTACCTCCTGCGCCACAGCCGCCCCAGGGTGTGTCAGGGTGTGCCAGGGGGTGTCAGGGGTTATCAGGGTGTGTCAGGGTGTGCCAGGGGGTGTCAGGGTGTGTCAGGGTGTGTCAGGGGGTGTCAGGGTGTGTCAGGGTGTGTCAGGGTGTGTCAGGGTGTGTCAGGGTGTGTCAGGGGTTATCAGGGTGTGTCAGGGGTTATCAGGGTGTGTCAGGGTGTGTCAGGGGTTATCAGGGTGTGTCAGGGTGTGTCAGGGGTTATCAGGGTGTGTCAGGGGTTATCAGGGTGTGTCAGGGTGTGTCAGGGGTTATCAGGGTGTGTCAGGGTGTGTCGGGGGTTATCAGGGTGTGTCAGGGTGTGTCAGGGGTTATCAGGGTGTGTCAGGGTGTGTCAGGGGTTATCAGGGTGTGTCAGGGTGTGTCAGGGTGTGTCAGGGGTTATCAGGGTGTGTCAGGGTGTGTCAGGGGTTATCAGGGTGTGCCAGGGTGTGTCAGGGGTTATCAGGGTGTGTCAGGGGTTATCAGGGTGTGTCAGGGTGTGTCAGGGGTTATCAGGGGTGTCAGGGTGTGTCGGGGGTTATCAGGGTGTGTCAGGGTGTGTCAGGGGTTATCAGGGTGTGTCAGGGTGTGTCAGGGGTTATCAGGGTGTGTCAGGGTGTGTCAGGGTGTGTCAGGGGTTATCAGGGTGTGTCAGGGTGTGTCAGGGGTTATCAGGGTGTGTCAGGGTGTGTCAGGGGTTATCAGGGTGTGCCAGGGTGTGTCAGGGGTTATCAGGGTGTGTCAGGGGTTATCAGGGTGTGTCAGGGTGTGTCAGGGGTTATCAGGGTGTGTCAGGGGTTATCAGGGTGTGTCAGGGTGTGTCAGGGGTTATCAGGGTGTGTCAGGGGGTGTCAGGGTGTGTCAGGGGTTATCAGGGTGTGTCAGGGTGTGTCAGGGGTTATCAGGGTGTGTCAGGGTGTGTCAGGGGTTATCAGGGTGTGTCAGGGGTTATCAGGGTGTGTCAGGGGTTATCAGGGTGTGTCAGGGGTTATCAGGGTGTGCCAGGGTGTGTCAGGGTGTGTCAGGGGTTATCAGGGGGTGTCAGGGTGTGTCAGGGGTTATCAGGGTGTGTCAGGGTGTGTCAGGGGTTATCAGGGTGTGCCAGGGTGTGTCAGGGGGTGTCAGGGTGTGTCAGGGGGTGCCACCCAGAGAGGTAGCTGGCACAGCCAAAAATATATCTCATCACGGGAGGCTAGCAAACAGCAAACGACCTAGCGCCTGCAGCTAACACCTAGCTAGCAGCTACGC
>NW_027663129.1:17500-60000 GCF_963989245.1 Nansenia antarctica | reverse complement strand
CCATCATATTGTTCATCATATTGTTGCAGATATTTATTTTTGATACAGGCTTGTGCTATTTTTTGTCTTAATAACCCACAGATAATTGTGTAATATTTAGTAAGACATTTACTCTGACATTTTCTTTTTTTAAATGATTGAAATATGTTTTCTGGATGTAAAACATCAGCTCGAGGCGCCGCGGAGAGGATGTCTGGAGGCTCGCGCTTATGTTGATCTCTACCGCCTCCACGCGGATGGACGCGGCTACTGCAGCCCCTGCAACACACACACACACACACACACACACACACACACACACACACACACACACGCACACACACGACTGACACAATCTCTATTAACCTTTATGTATACTGGGGAAACACACTGACCGAGGCCTCGCTATTAACCTTTATTTCTCCAGCGGGAAACACTGACCAATGCCTCCATTACGCTTTCTCTCTATCGCTTTAACTCGTTTTCTCAAAGCATAGCTCATTTTCCTCACACACAAAACCCTAAACTCCACCCTAAATCTCTTGCAAAAGCAAACACTGCATTCAAAATAATGTTGATGAAATGTTGTCGTCAAATGACAAACACACACCATCAAATGAATAGACACTAGACGACCAATTGAACACTGATGTGCACAATGGAAACTATGATCAGAGGAAAACAGTACTATGATAAGATTATCAGAAGGCCTTTTGCATTTTCAGTGTTACACTGCATACGTACAGTAGCCTGTTATAAACTGTTATGTTTTCATACTCAAATATAAAACACGAATACAAGAATAGAACGTTTTTTTAAATTATGAAATACTGTACACATCTCAGCAATGACAGAGGAGGGGAGAGGAGAGGAGAGGAGAGGAGAGGAGGGGAGAGGAGAGGAGAGGAGAGGAGGGGAGAGGAGAGGAGAGGAGAGGAGGGGAGAGGAGAGGAGAGGAGAGGAGAGGAGAGGAGAGGAGAAGAGAGGAGAGGAGAGGAGAGGAGAGGAGAGGAGAGGAGGGGAGAGGAGAGGAGGGGAGAGGAGAAGAGAGGAGGGGAGAGGAGGGGAGAGGAGAGGAGAGGAGAGGAAAGGAGAGGAGAAGAGAGGAGGGGAGAGGAGAGGAGAGGAGAGGAGAGGAGAGGATGGGGAGAGGAGAAGAGAGGAGGGGAGAGGAGGGGAGAGGAGAGGAGAGGAGAGGAGAGGAGAGGAGAGGAGAGAGATGTAGGTCCTCAACATAGTCATCCACCAGTCTGCCACTTCTCAACATATTGTGACAGACAGACAGACAGACAGACAGACAGACAGACAGACAGACAGGCCTTCCTTGTTACAAAGTTTGTTAGTGAAACATTCACAAGTCGGAGTTCAAAGGATTTACAAAACACTATTTCTCCTTTCATTAGAGTGTGTATCTAATAAGGCCAGCGCGTACTCACGTACTTACGACCGCTAGCTTATGTAAAACAGATTCCAGCAGCGCAGTAAACAGTGTGCAGTGAAAGGCCTACTACTAAATAATAAACACAAATAATTACAAACTATATTTTTATAGAAGAACCTTTAGAAAAACACTTTTGATCTTTAATGAACCTCCTCCACTCCCTTTTGATATACGTGTGAGGGAACAACACGCAAATTAGTAGTAGATATGGTGATGATGTGGTATGCAAACTAGTTTAATTAATTAGTCACTCGTATTAATCTACAACAGATCGTCCCTTGTTGTCTTTACCTGCTCGCACACACACACACACACGTGCACACACACACACACACACACACAGGCGCACACACACACACGCGCGCGCGCACACACGCACACACACACACACACCCACGCACACACACACACATACACACACACACACACACACACAAGCACAAACAAAATAGAACAGAAACCCCAGTGGTATGAGCTAATTGCAGTAAACTTTGAACATCGTTAGATGTGTGTTGGTGTTTGTTGTCAGCGAGACGTTGGACTGGTGTGTGTTGTGGGTCACCTGGTGTCTGTCAGACTGGTGTGTAAGTAAGTAAGTAAGTCATGTTTATTTATATAGTACAATTTTACAACCACGAAAACAGCCGCCCCAAAGTGCTTAACAGAAAACACTAGTGAAAGAGAAACAACAGATAAAAATGAGTGGCCATCCCATATCGATTACACAATAAATGGGAGAACCTGTTTGATTGTCCACTCCCATGGTACCAAGTTTTTAATCTCATTTATAAAACAACTGTCGATTCCCACATAAGATACTTTCAATTCAAGTTAATTTATAATTATTTAGCAACAAAAAAAATGTTACATATCTGGGGCCTAGAAGAAACTAACCTATGTAGGTTCTGTGACGAGGAAATTGAATCCTCCCCCCATCTATTTTGGTATGAATGAATGAATGAATGAATGGACTTTATTGTCATTGCTACAGTACAGGTACCAAACAACGAAATTTAGGAGGGGTGGCTCCCCTGGTGTTAGGAAAGGGAAAAAAAAAACTTTTAAAAAAATCACAAGAAGGGAAGGAGCTGGTTTACATAAATAAAGGCTATGTACACAATCCACTGTACTATACTGTACAGATAGACGACTAGGGTTGTCATATTGCACAATAGTATTGTTTCACGTTATTTAAAGTGTCACAGTTTGCAGGCTTGAAATGTACATGTTTGTGCCTCAGCACTACACCTGATTTTTTTCAGTCCAGCAGCTGCCATACAATCCGTCCAGACTGTCCAGGGCCCAGAACTTAGGTCTTTGCTGTGTTCAGGGCCTGGACGGCCCTGTGGTAGAAGCTGTTCTTCAGTCTGTTTGTCTTAGCGGCCAGGGTCCTGAATCGCCTTTTCGAGGGCAGCCTGGTAAAGTGTACGTGCCCAGGGTGGGTCGGGTCCCTGGAGATCTTGGAGGCCTTCCTGAGACAGCGTGTGTTGTACAGCTCTTCCAGAGAGGGGAGGGGGTGCGCCGGTGATCTTCTGTGCTGTTCTCACGACTCTCTGTAGCGCATTTCTCTCCGCTGTTGTGCAGCTGGAGAACCAGTTACAGATGCCGTAGGTGAGGATGCTCTCCACTGCGCCGCGGTAAAAGGTCACCAGTATCTCCTGCTTGCTGTGTTCCTTCCTGAGGCATCTCAGGGTGTATAGCCGCTGTTGTGCCCTCTTGATGGTGCCTTTTGTGTTGTCCTTCCAGGTCAGGTCATCCCGCATGTGATGTCCCAGGAATCGGAGGGTTGAGACTCTCTCCACGCTCTCTCCGTCGATGAGCAGGGGCTGGATCTCGGACTTTTTCCTCCTGAAGTCTACGATGATTTCCTGGGTCTTTGACTTGTTCAGCAGCAGGTTGTTAACCTTGCACAGCTTGCTCAGTTGCTCTACCTCATCCCTGTACGCTGCCTCATCCCCCCCCGAGATACATCCCACCACGGTGGTGTCGTCTGCAAACTTTACGATGTAGTTGCTGGGGTGGACGGGGGTGAAGTCGTAGGTGTAGAGGTTGTAGAGGATGGGGCTTAGCACGCAGCCCTGGGGCCAGTGCTGAGGCTGAGGGCTGTGGAGGTGTGGGGGCCCACCCGCACCCTCTGGGGGCGGTCGGTCAGGAAGTCCTTGATCCACGCACATATAGAGTGTGATAGACCCAGGTCTAGTAGTTTGGTCACTAGCCTGTCTGGAAGGATGGTGTTGAAGGCGGAGCTGAAGTCCACGAAGAGCAGTATTGTCCTTGTGTAGCCTTATTTTGGACACAAGTACAAAAGCTTTATTCCAATAAAAATAAAACTCTTAAGTTGGACCTTGTGAATGTTTTAATTGGTGATCTTGACGAGGAAAATAAAATGATAAATAATAAAACCATTTTATTAGGTAAAATATTTATATTCAAAACACACAAAAAAGAATCCCTAAATATAAGTAGATTTAAAGAACTTCTTAAGCACAACTTTATTATAGAAACATGCATTGCTGAAAAGAATGGAAATATGGAACAGCATTTGTGTGGGTGGGGCGCAGTCTCTATTGGAGAGGTCCTTGATATGTTCGCTTGACCTCGGTCGGAGTGCTATGTCGGGGACCTACATTTGTAAAAAAAAGTGTTGTTTGTTGTTGATTATGTTATTGATTATCTGGTGGTGTTTAAGGTAGTTATTATTATTATTATTATTATTATCCTTATGTATTGTTTTATCCACTGTTGTCCTCCTACTCTAGTTTCGTTCTTGCTTACTGTTGTGGTTGTTTCCCTGTCCTTCTCGTTGTCTTGTCTGTCTTGGTTGGTCTGTTGGTTGATTCTTTGTCTTGTATAAGTGTCGTCCCCCTTTCCATCCTCCCCTTTCCCTCCCACACTGACCTCCCCATTATCCCCCCACCCCCACTCTCCCCTTGAACCCCCTTCCCTCCTTCCCCCCCCCATCCCTCCCACTTCCATCCCTCCCCATCCCGACCCTGGTCTCCCCCCCCTCTCCCCACCCTTCATCTTAAATATATCAAAATAAATAAATAAAAGTACTATGGTCCCCCATTCTGGGGGGGGGGGTGGAGGTAAGGGCCTTATGCCCGGGGGAAGAAAAATAAAATAAAAATAATAATGAGATAAAAATACACTAAAAACAACAAGGTGCAATACAGAATACAAGGGCAGAAATAAAAGTACAAAAAGTGCAGAGTGTCGGGAGGCAGGCTCACCTCAGGTCAAAGGTCAGGGAGAAAAGGTGTGTTTTAGCACATTGAATCCTCAAACATTAGGGGACACATTTTTGACTCTGATGGTCATCATATTGGGAGAGGGGAATACCAGGAGAACTCTGTACAGGGAACTCTGAGTCAAAATGTGTCCCCTAATGTTTGAGGACTTTATTTAATTGTACTTTGAATTAAGGTTCCAGTTTGAATAAAACCTGTACTATTTACACCTATGTTTTAGAGGCTTGCAATTTAGAACTAATACACTTTATTTTATTGGGTTACTCTTATTCTGACTATTTGGTGATGCAGTTCAGCCACCTGGTATTTCCCTCTCCAAATACGATGACCATCAGAGTGAGCATTCTTAACTTATAGGCTATTATGCCACTTATCCCCCATTCGGAATTTGACTGTATCAGAGAAGAGGTAGGCCTATGTCTAAAGAAATCTCATTTGCAATAGAACTGTATGAGATATTTCCATACAACTACTGCTTAGTGTTCAAGACCCTAGACAATTCAGTAATTATATATTTTTCTGGGATTTCTGTTTTTCATCAGAGAAAAGTGATGGAGTCCTATGTTCCTGTCACCAAAAAGTACAATGTCCGTCTAAACTAAAGCTAAGTTTACAGGACTATAATTCTGTATTTATTTAGGTAAATAGTTGTCTGACTATTTGGTGATGTAGGACAGCCACCTGGTTCATACCTCAGCATATCTGAAGAGGAAAGGAGTGATCCTTCTCAAGTTATGGGCTTTTCTTGTCACCTTCCCCATATTCGGCCTGGTCTAATTTGGCTCTTTTTCAGGGATTGGGGTAGCTCTAAAGAACAACCCAAAAAACATATTTCCCCCCCAAAATACAATTTGACAACAATCAATTTCATTAATGGGAGACCCTAAAGATAAGAAAAATCATTGTTGTCATGTGTTCTACCTCGGGTAGGGGTATCTCCAAAACTAAAGCCTTTTTTGAGGACTTGCTGCTAGACTAATCGTGACGTTAGAATTATAAGGTCTCCATTTTTGTCAAAATTTAGTTTTTTACATAGTCTGATCCATTAGGTGTTTATTAATGCCTGTGTGATGTTATTTTTAAAATGTTGACATTTTTGAGTTACTAATTCATAAAATACAAAGGTTCCATCTCACAAAACATAATGGAATGTCAAAACTTTGACGCTCAATATCTCTGAACTGCCCTAAACGGAGATAGAACCTTATAATTCTAAACGGAGATAGAACCTTATCATTCTAAACGGAGATAGAACCTTATCATTCTAAACGGAGATAGAACCTTATCATTCTAAACGGAGATAGAACCTTATCATTCTAAACGGAGATAGAACCTTATCATTCTAAACGGAGATAGAACCTTCTCATTCTAAACGGAGATAGAACCTTATCATTCTAAACGGAGATAGAACCTTATCATTCTAAACGGAGATAGAACCTTATCATTCTAAGCTCACCTAATGTCAATGTAGGCGTGTGTGTGTGTGTGCGTGCGTGTGTGTGTGTGTGTGTGTGTGTGTGCGTGCGTGCGTGCGTGCGTGCGTGTGTGTGTGTGTGTGTGTGTGTGTGTGTGTGTGTGTGTGTGTCTGAACTGATTGGCCAATCCAATGCCATGCATGCGTCTGACCTCGCGAGGCACGCTCGGTCAACGTGATATTCCACAGCGTCGAATGACAGGTGATGTATATATTACTACTTTTATATATATATATATAATATTATATTTTATGATATAGCCTATATATATGTATATGACTACTTTTTAAAAGCAACATAGTACATAGTCCATGGTAGCGGATGAGTGACAGGTGGCTGGTTAATGAGTTAATGAGGGTCTCATTAGGCGCACCTGGGCTCGCGCAGACCCGAGAGGAAACTTTCCACCTTCACGTGCTTCTGTCGCCTCCGCGGAAAGTGTGTGATGAAGAAGCTCTGCGTGTTGATTGTTTTTTGTTATATTGATCAATAAGAAGCTTATTCTCTAAACAATGCAGAAAGCGCTGAAGAAGTATTTTCTAAACATGGACGAGTACCTGGCCAGCATCGGGCTGTACCGCAAGATGACGGCGCGGGACGCCTCCTGCCTGTTCAGGGCCGTGTCCGAGCAGGTAACTTATAACTTAAACACACACAACTGAGCTACATTCAGGCTGGACACGGAGGACTTTATTATGTTTGTGACTTTATTATGTTTGGGATACAATGTCGCCTATGTTTGGGATACAATGTCGCTTATGTTTGGGATACAATGTCACTGTTGTGTTCACATGGGACGACGAACTCCGTCGTGTGTTGAGAGACGGTCGTGCCGGGAGGAGAGAGAGAGGAGACTCGGCCTGTCTACCTGCCTACCTGTCTGTCTGTCCACCTGTCTACCTGTCTACCTGCCTACCTGTCTGTCTGTCCACCTGTCTACCTGCCTACCTGTCTACCTGCCTACCTGTCTACCTGTCTACCTGTCTGTCTGTCCACCTGTCTACCTGTCTACCTGCCTACCTGTCTACCTGTCTACCTGCCTACCTGCCTACCTGTCTACCTGTCTACCTGCCTACCTGTCTACCTGTCTACCTGTCCACCTGTCTACCTGTCTACCTGTCCGTCTGTCTACCTGTCTACCTGCCTACCTGTCTACCTGTCTACCTGCCTACCTGTCTACCTGCCTACCTGTCTACCTGCCTACCTGTCTACCTGTCTCGACGAACGCAGCAAATGCCGTATGATATTCGTGGTATTGAAAGTCCTTGCGTGCGTTCCTCCGCGAGGAATTTCTTTTGCGCAGACATTACAAACTGCATAGTTGTTGTCTCTTTCCGACACTGTGTAATATTTCCAGACTGGCGACGCCATTTTGTTAACTGATCGGTCGTGTTTGATCGGCCGTTTTGAGAACTCCGATCAAAACCGATCAAGGCCATATCGGCCGATACCGATCGGCGCCGATCAGATCGGAGCATCACTAGTGGACAGGTAGACAGGTTAGCAGGTAGACAGGTGGACAGATAGACAGGTAGACAGGTAGGCAGGTAGACAGGTAGACAGGTAGGCAGGTAGGCAGGTAGACAGGTTAGCAGGTATAAAGGTAGACAGGTACGAAGCGCACACTGGGCTCGACGTCATAAAGGGACCGAGTGCTTTGATTGGACGAGAGGTGTTCCACGAGTGCTGGTCAGAGTTCCAGCGCGACTTCACGAGCGTAGTGTAGGTAGTGTTCAGCGACGTCATGTGACCCCGCGAGCAGGAAGTCACTAAGCTAGACTAAGGTCCATAGCAACAACAACTATTAGCGCGAGAGTTTTAGGTCTTTCTCTGTGCACCTTGCACAAGTGTAGATAGCGAGCGACTTTTCAGCATAGCAGGACATATTTGAGATGATAAGAGGAACAGGCTGAGTGCCAAAAACGCTGAGATGCTTGTATTTCTCAAGGCTAATCTGACAGTGATGCTGCTTAATCAGAAGTAAGGTTTGAGTCTGAAATCTCCTTAGGTGAAATGTTTTGTTTTTTTGTTTTATTGATTATTGCTGACTTGCTGTCTTATCTCCTCCTAAATATGACTTGAAACTGACTGACTTGAAACAGTATTTTATATTTGGCTATAGCCTGTTTATGTTGCAGTTTGGTTTGGGTATGTTTATTGTTCCTCAGGACAGTTACAGTATAAGCTCCAAGTTCTCTAAGAGCCCCTAGTTCCTCTCATTCGAGTGGAATGTTGCACATTTGATGTGACGGTGTACATTTTATTTATTATGATTTTTATTTTCACATTTTATTTGTTTTTCCTGAAGTAAGCTACAGGTGGTTGTGAATTCAATAAAACAGATGGTTGTCAATTCATGATACTTTCTCATCTCCTAATTTCATTTGAATACTTAATATACAATGTCAATGGTGTTAAGAATAATTAAAAACATAAATAATGCTACACAATAAATAGAATGCTTCAATTGCCATTTTCGACGCTGTGATCGGTGATCGGTGATATCGGATCGGCAGATCACTGATTCCAGTGATCGGTGATCGGTGATCGGCACCAAAAACCCTGATCGGAGCATCTCTACTGTCCACCTGTCTACCTGCCTACCTGTCTACCTGTCTACCTGTCTACCTGCCTACCTGTCTACCTGCCTACCTGTCTACCTGCCTACCTGTCTACCTGTCTACCTGTCTACCTGTCTGCCTGTCTACCTGTCTACCTGTCTACCTGTCTACCTGACTACCTGTCTACCTGCCTATCTGTCTACCTGTCTGTCTGTCTACCTGTCTACCTGTCTACCTGTCCACCTGTCTACCTGTCTACCTGTCTACCTGCTAACCTGTCTACCTGCTAACCTGTCTACCTGCCTACCTGTCTACCTGCCTGTCTACCTGTCTACCTGTTTACCTGTCTACCTGTCTACCTGCCTACCTGCCTACCTGTCTACCTGCCTACCTGTCTACCTGTCTACCTGCCTACCTGCCTACCTGCCTACCTGTCTACCTGTCTACCTGCCTACCTGTCTACCTGCCTACCTGCCTACCTGTCTACCTGTCTACCTGTCTACCTGCCTACCTGTCTACCTGCCTACCTGTCTACCTGTCTACCTGCCTACCTGTCTACCTGCCTACCTGTCTACCTGCCTACCTGTCTACCTGTCTACCTGTCTACCTGTCTACCTTTATACCTGCCTACCTGTCTACCTGTCTGCCTGTCTACCTGCCTACCTGTCTACCTGTCTGTCTGTCTACCTGTCTATCTGCCTACCTGTCTACCTGTCTACCTGTCTACCTGCCTACCTGCCTACCTGTCTACCTGTCTACCTGTCTACCTGCCTACCTGCCTACCTGTCTACCTGTCTACCTGCCTACCTGCCTACCTGTCTACCTGTCTACCTGTCTACCTGTCTACCTGTCTACCTGTCTACCTGCCTACCTGTCTACCTGTCTGTCTGTCTACCTGCCTACCTGTCTACCTGTCTGTCTGTCTACCTGCCTACCTGTCTGTCTGTCTACCTGCCTACCTGTCTACCTGTCTACCTGTCTACCTGTCTACCTGCCTACCTGCCTGTCTGTCTGTCTACCTGCCTACCTGCCTACCTGTCTACCTGTCTACCTGTCTACCTGTCTACCTGCCTACCTGTCTACCTGTCTACCTGTCTGTCTGTCTACCTGTCTACCTGTCTACCTGTCTACTTGTCTACCTGTCTACCTGTCTACCTGTCTACCTGTCTACCTGTCTACCTGTCTACCTGCCTACCTGTCTACCTGTCTACCTGCCTACCTGTCTGTCTGTCTACCTGTCTACCTGTCTACCTGTCTACTTGTCTACCTGTCTACCTGTCTACCTGTCCACCTGTCTACCTGTCTACCTGTCCACCTGCCTACCTGTCTACCTGTCTGCCTGTCTATCTGTCTACCTGTCTACTTGTCTACCTGTCTACCTGTCTACCTGTCCACCTGTCTACCTGTCTACCTGTCCACCTGCCTACCTGTCTACCTGTCTGCCTGTCTATCTGTCTACCTGTCTACCTGTCTACCTGCCTACCTGTCTACCTGTCTGCCTGTCTACCTGTCTACCTGTTTACCTGTCTACCTGCCTACCTGTCTACCTGTCTACCTGTCTACCTGTCTACCTGTCCACCTGTCCACCTGTCTACCTGTCTACCTGTCCACCTGTCCACCTGTCTACCTGCCTACCTGTCTACCTGCCTACCTGTCTACCTGCCTACCTGTCTACCTGCCTACCTGTCTACCTGCCTACCTGTCTACCTGCCTACCTGTCTACCTGTCTACCTGCCTACCTGTCTACCTGTCTACCTGTCTACCTGTCTACCTGTCCACCTGTCCACCTGTCCACCTGTCCACCTGTCTACCTGTCCACCTGTCCACCTGTCTACCTGCCTACCTGTCTACCTGTTTACCTGTCTACCTGCCTACCTGTCTACCTGTCTACCTTTAGACCCAGTCTACTGACCTCTGACCTCTATACCTTTAGACCCAGTCTACTGACCTCTGACCTGTCTACCTTTAGACCAAGTCTACTGACCTCTGACCTTTAGACCCAGTCTACTGACCTCTGTACCTTTAGACCCAGTCTACTGACCTCTGACCTGTCTACCTTTAGACCCAGTCTACTGACCTCTGACCTTTAGACCCAGTCTACTGACCTCTGACCTTTAGACCCAGTCTACTGAAACCTGGTAAAATAAAGATAAAATAAACAATGTTGTTGTCTTTCTACTCTACTCCTATAGCTGTACTACTCTCAGAACTACCACCAGAAGATCAGGAAAGACTGTGTCAACTTCATGAGCGCCAACCGATGCAACTTTGAACCTGTAAGTCCAGCCTTAAATTAACACAATACTACTACTATACTGTCCTTCGTTAGCATAATGCTCTACAGTACTACCGCCTTACATTAGCACAGGGCTCTACACAGTACAGACAATGTTTTGTTTTTAGATAAATGAATGTCTAATGACTGTCGGTATCTTCTAGTTTGTTGAAGGGTCATTTGAGAAGTATTTGGAACGATTGGAGGACCCCAAGGTATGTGTGTCTGTCTACCTACACAAGATATGTGTGTGTATCTACCTACACAAGATATGTGTGTGTATCTACCTACACAAGATATGTGTGTGTATCTACCTACACAAGATATGATGTGTATACAGGCTAGGGCCTCCCTTTATTAGGAACACTATACTAATACTGGGTAGGGCCTCCCTTTATTAACACTATACTAATACTGGGTAGGGCCTCCCTTTATTAACACTATACTAATACTGGGTAGGGTCTCCCTTTATTAACACTATACTAATACTGGGTAGGGCCTCCCTTTATTAGGAACACTATACTAATACTGGGTAGGGCCTCCCTTTATTAACACTATACTAATACTGGGTAGGGTCTCCCTTTATTAACACTATACTAATACTGGGTAGGGCCTCCCTTTATTAACACTATACTAATACTGGGTAGGGTCTCCCTTTATTAGGAACACTATACTAATACTGGGTAGGGCCTCCCTTTATTAGGAACACTATACTAATACCTTTGCTTTGTGACATGGTGCATTATCCTGCAGGAAGTAGCATTATCCTGCAGGAAGTAGCCATTAGAAGATGGGGAGATGCACACGGTCAGCAACAATACTCAAATAGGCTGTGGCATACGAATGATGATTGATTGGTATTAACAGACCCAAAGTGTGGCAAGAAAACATTCCTCACACCATTACACCACCTCCAAGAATGAGGTGTACCGGTGATAATAAAATAATAAAGTGTTTGGTGTGTATATACACCAGGGTTTCCGTTAACCGGTAATTACCGGTCTTTGTCCGGTAACATTTGTTGAAGTCCGACAAATTGAAAACTCGTCGGACATAATGTCCGGTGAAAATAATTCCCTCTAAGCACAATTTGAAGTGTTCACATTTTGTATTCAAATTGGCTTCGGACCACCATTTTCAGCTGAGCACCAAACACACACACACAGTGACACACTCATACACACACAACACTGCCCGAGAGAGAAGGACCCGCCCCCTTTAGTTAGCCTATAGGCTGTTTGGTGCTCAGCTGAAAATGGTGTCCCGAAGCGGAGCGCCTTAACTTTATCGCACAATAACAAGGATAACAAACGAAACGGACAACATTTACACTAAGATGGAGACAAACTTCAGCGATATGATCTAACAGCCGGTCTTCAGGACGACATACAGACCCGTATGAGCTTACAGGGCTATCCCCTATCTATCTGAGAAAAGGCATAGGCTGTAACATCGAACGGAAATTAGCCTATACGCATTGCAAGTTAATTTAAAGCCTATTTATTTTCAAAGAGTTTTATTCTATTTTATTTTATCTGATAAAAGGCATATGAACGGAAATTAGGCTAGCCATGTCACGCCAGAAGCCTACATGCTTGCACTGTTCAATAAAATGTTATACATCTAGACATTGTGGTATTTCTTTATATACGTATCCCAGCCTGCCTATCAATTGTTTCTCAATAAACAGTTATGTTCTCCTCATTGTCATACTCCCGAGTCCGATTAAGTATGATTTGACAGGCAGCTAAACGAAATGCCTTCCCAACCAGCGAGACCTGGTTATCGAAATGACGTTGTTTTATTGCTAAAAAAAAAAAAGGGTAAAACTGGAAAGAGAAAATAGAAAACTCACATTAATCCCAAACAATTTAACAAACTTCAGTTAACGTAATGTGGAGTCCGTTCATTGATCGATGCTGTCTGTTCAGTTCCCAGTGAGGCGCCCGTTCAGCGCTGGACATAATGGTATAGCGCGCATGCGAATCATGTTATATTATTATATATTATATAGCTCGCATCTAATCGTATCGGATGAGAAATAGACATTAAATGGCATATATAGGCCGCTACACAACAGTAATCACCGCGACAAACAGCTATATTATATTTTAATATGATGACCGGAATAATTCACGTTTGTCCGGTAAATCGAAATCTTCCCGGACATCGATGTCCGGCGGCAATTTTTTCTAACGGAAACCCTGATCTACACACACACACACATACACACACACCCCTTTGTGTTGTGTGTGTTTTACCTACATCAGAACAAACCTTCACTGTTGCTGTGTTTCTTCCTGCAGGAAACTGCTGGACAGGTTGAGATAAAGGCCTTGTCGTTGTTGTACAGGTGAGTGTGTGGTACAGGTGAGTGTGTGTTACAGGTGAGTGTGTGTTACAGGTGAGTGTGTGGTACAGGTGAGTGTGTGGTACAGGTGAGTGTGTGGTACAGGTGAGTGTGTGGTACAGGTGAGTGTGTGGTACAGGTGAGTGTGAGGTACAGGTGAGTGTGTGGTACAGGTGAGTGTGTGGTACAGGTGAGTGTGTGGTACAGGTGAGTGTGTGGTACAGGTAAGTGTGTGGTACAGGTGAGTGTGTGGTACAGGTGAGTGTGTGGTACAGGTGAGTGTGTGTTACAGGTGAGTGTGTGGTACGGGTGAGTGTGTGGTACAGGTGAGTGTGTGTTACAGGTGAGTGTGTGTTACAGGTGAGTGTGTGGTACGGGTGAGTGTGTGTTACAGGTGAGTGTGTGTTACAGGTGAGTGTGTGTTACAGGTGAGTGTGTGGTACAGGTGAGTGTGTGGTACAGGTGAGTGTGTGTTACAGGTGAGTGTGTGGTACAGGTGAGTGTGTGTTACAGGTGAGTGTGTGGTACAGGTGAGTGTGTGTTACAGGTGAGTGTGTGGTACAGGTGAGTGTGAGGTACAGGTGAGTGTGTGGTACAGGTGAGTGTGAGGTACAGGTGAGTGTGTGGTACAGGTGAGTGTGTGGTACAGGTGAGTGTGTGGTACAGGTGAGTGTGTGTTACAGGTGAGTGTGTGGTACAGGTGAGTGTGTGGTACAGGTGAGTGTGTGTTAGAGAGACGGGTGGCAGGTTGAGTGACTGTCGTCTTATATTTGTTTTCCTGTTATTTGCTTATGCCTGTTATGGGGGGGGGGGTAAAACATAACACATTTGATCACAAAAACAATTGTAACCTCAAATGATCTAATGCTGTTATCAGTACCTGAAGTGGTGTGTGTGTGTGTGTGTGTGTGTGTGTGTGTGTGTCTCTCTCTCTCTCTCCAGGCGGTGTTTCCTCATATACAGGTACCCAGGGAAGCCACCAACAGAGATCACAGATGAAGGCTTTGTGGACAAGGTCAGACCCACCCTCCTACACCCTCCCCCCTCACACCCTACACCCTCCCCCCTGCACACCCTCCCCCCTCACACCCTACACCCTCCCCCCTGCACACCCTCCCCCCTCACACCCTACACCCTCCCCCCTGCACACCCTCCCCCCTCCCCCCCGCACACCCTCCCCCCTGCACACCCTCCCCCCTCACACCCTACACCCTCCCCCCTGCACACCCTCCCCCCTGCACACCCTCCCCCCTCACACCCTACACCCTCCCCCCTGCACACCCTCCCCCCTCACACCCTACACCCTCCCCCCTGCACACCCTCCCCCCTCACACCCTACACTTTCCCCCCTGCACACCCTCCCCCCTCACACCCTACACCCTCCCCCCTGCACACCCTCCCCCCTCACACCCTACACCCTCCCCCCTGCACACCCTCCCCCCTGCACACCCTCCCTCCTACACCCTTCCTGAGGTATATGAGACATGTCATTGGTTGCCCGGCAACCCTCAATTACTTTGTTAATTGAACCAGGTGTGGTTAATTGAACCAGGTGTGGTGGGCACAAAGGTGTGACTAGATCTGACCACTAGGTGGCGCTCTCTCTCTGTCAACACTGCAGCATGTCTGCCTCCTCAGTGTTGGATTAGGTTACCAAGTTTAGCCATTTTATCTTCACAACCTCTACTGTTGTGCGTCTTGTCTACAGGAATATAACGATTTATTATTTATATATTTGATTATTGATTAATAGGTTATTGATTAATAGGTTATTGATGTTTGTTGTAGATCTTGCTGTGCTGCTCCAACAACGGCCACTATGACATCGTGTACGCTAGGAGCTACCCCCTGGACGCTGCTCTCTGCCAGGGTGAGCATACTTTCATTTTAAGACGTGTTCAAAAGCAAGGACTGTGTGATCATCTAGTCATGTGTAGTTATGTGTTTTTAACCTGTTGATGTTCTATCGGCATGTTATGATGTTATTAAAATACAGTTAGACCTTTGTAGCGATGTGCTTTGTTAGCCGCTAGCTGTTAGCAGCGTTTGTGTCCGGTTTCAATGACAGCCAGTTTAACCCCCTCATGTGCCTGAGGTCTAACAACATTCAAATGACTCTAACTTCGACATCTTTTTGCAGATTTCCAATGTATGACACATCATTTGAAAGCTTACGATCTGTAGTTTCAGTACAAGTCACATTTGAAAGTGTTTATTATTTCTTTTTACATTTGAAAGTGTTTTTTGTTTATATATATTATTACAGTCATATTCTGGAATGTGTCTAAATGTTAAAGTTTCACAAGTATAAGCAAAATAAAGTAAAATAACAGTTTGTAAATAAACAGTAGCATTAAAAAAAAACGAAACCGAACCAAAACCGCGACCCGAAAACTGAAGTTCATACTGAACCGTGGGCCAACTGAACCGTTGCACCCCTACGGTACACGCGTGTGAACATGTGACCTCTCCTCTCCAGCCGTGTTGTATGACCTGCTGTACACGCGTGTGATGGGCGTGGACGAGGCGGAGGTGCAGGTGGCCATGGAGGGCTTCCGGGGCGGAGGCCGTCGCTATAGGAACAGCCTATCGGTGTGCAGCGAGGACGCGGGCTACGACACCCCCGAGGACAGGGGTCAGAGGTGAGGACTGGGGGGTCAGAGGTCAAGCTCTTGGGTCTTGCTCTGCACGTCGGTTGGGTGGGCGTCCATCTTGACCAGACTCTGAATCGGACAGACGGACAGACGTCTTCATCTGGATGCCCCTACAGGCCCCTCCTCTCCCCCTACAGGCCCCTCCTCTCCCCCTACAGGCCCCTCCTCTCCCCCTACAGGCCCCTCCTCTCCCCCTCAGTCCTGTAGCGCCCCCTACAGGCCCCTCCTCTTCCCCTACAGGCCCCTCCTCTTCCCCTACAGGCCCCTCCTCTTTCCCTACAGGCCCCTCCTCTCCCCCTCAGTCCTGTAGCGCCCCCTACAGGCCCCTCCTCTCCCCTACAGGCCCCTCCTCTCCCCCTCAGTCCTGTAGCGCCCCCTACAGTCCCCTCCTCTCCCCCTACAGTCCCCTCCTCTCCCCCTACAGGCCCCTCCTCTCCCCCTACAGGCCCCTCCTCTCCCCCTACAGGCCCCTCCTCTCCCCCTACAGGCCCCTCCTCTTCCCCTCAGTCCTGTAGCGCCCCCTACAGGCCCCTCCTCTCCCCCTACAGGCCCCTCCTCTCCCCCTACAGGCCCCTCTTCTCCCCCTACAGGCCCCTCCTCTCCCCCTACAGGCCCCTCCTCTCCCCGTCAGTCCTGTAGCTCCCCCTACAGGCCCCTCCTCTCCCCCTACAGGCCCCTCCTCTCCCCCTACAGGCCCCTCCTCTCCCTCTACAGGCCCCTCCTCTCCCCCTACAGGCCCCTCCTCTCCCCCTACAGGCCCCTCCTCTCCCCCTCAGTCCTGTAGCTCCCCCTACAGGCCCCTCCTCTCCCCCTACAGGCCCCTCCTCTCCCCCTCAGTCCTGTAGCTCCCCCTACAGGCCAGACGTTGCATGCTCCCCACATCGTCATTAACATCATCATGGTTGTTGTTGTTGTTGTTGTTGTGAGGGTGTAAAGTCGTCTGTTTCTGGTGGTTCTGCAGCAGGGATGAGTGGGAGCTGAACGGGCTGGGCCGGTCCGAAGAGAAGTCCAGAACCCCACTGGAGGAAGCCAAGGTGAGGACCCTCCCTCCCTCCCTTCCCTCCCTCCCTCCACGGGCTGCTCAGTGATCATGGTTCTGGTGACAGTTTGACTTGAAGGATGAGTTTGGACTACATCTATCTATCTGATCTCCTTCTGGTTCTGACCCTCTGTGGTTCTGACCCTCTCTCTGGTTCTGACCCTCTCTCTGGTTCTGACCCTCTCTGTGGTTCTGACCCTCTCTGTGGTTTTGGTCTCTCTCTCTGGTTCTGACCCTCTCTCTGGTTCTGACTAGGGCTGGGTTCAAAAAATCGATTTCCCGATTCTGAATCGATCTTCATTAAAATGAGCGATTATTGATTCATAAATCCCGAGATCGATTTATTTATTTATTTAATTTTTTTTTTTTTTTTGCTTGCAGCTTCAACCCGCAACGAGATCTCGTGGCCAGATCTCGCGCTACAAGAATTTATCATATCTCACGCAACGTGAGGTCTCAACACTAAAATCTAAAAACATGGCGATGGCAGGGACACTCAAGTCACCACCAGGCTTAAAGTCAGATGTCTGGGTGCATTTTGGATTTTAAAAATGTGACGATAGAGATGAGCTGGACAAAAGCAAAGTCATATGTAAATAAAAAGTACATTCATGTAACTGCTTTGGAGTCAATTCATTGATATGTGCTACATGTTATAGGGTTCCTTGAATCATTTATAGCATTAGTTCAGAGAATCTCTTTCATATTCAAGCAAAAAATGTATATTGTAACTAGATCGAATCGGAATCGAATCGAATCGAATCGAATCGTGAATCGAATCGAATCGGGCTGTGAATCGAGCTGTGAATCGGAATCGAATCGTTTTGGGAAATCAGTGGCGATACCCAGCCCTAGTTCTGACCCTCTCTGTGGTTCTGGTCTCTCTCTGGTTCTGACCCTCTCTCTGGTTCTGACCCTCTCTGTGGTTCTGACCCTCTCTCTGGTTCTGACCCTCTCTGTGGTTCTGACCCTCTCTCTGGTTCTGGTCTCTCTCTGGTTCTGACCCTCTCTCTGGTTCTGGTCTCTCTCTGGTTCTGACCCTCTCTCTGGTTCTGACCCTCTCTCTGGTTCTGACCCTCTCTCTGGTTCTGACCCTCTCTCTGGTTCTGACCCTCTCTCTGGTTCTGACCCTCTCTCTGGTTCTGACCCTCTCTCTGGTTCTGACCCTCTCTCTGGTTCTGACCCTCTCTCTGGTTCTGACCCTCTCTCTGGTTCTGACCCTCTCTGTGGTTCTGGCCTCTCTCTGGTTCTGACCCTCTCTGTGGTTCTGGTCTATCTCTGGTTCTGACCCTCTCTCTGGTTCTGACCCTCTCTCTGGTTCTGACCCTCTCTGTGGTTCTGGTCTCTCTCTGGTTCTGACCCTCTCTCTGGTTCTGACCCTCTCTCTGGTTCTGACCCTCTCTCTGGTTCTGACCCTCTCTCTGGTTCTGACCCTCTCTCTGGTTCTGACCCTCTCTCTGGTTCTGACCCTCTCTGTGGTTCTGGTCTCTCTCTGGTTCTGACCCTCTCTGTGGTTCTGACCCTCTCTCTGGTTCTGGTCTCTCTCTGGTTCTGACCCTCTCTCTGGTTCTGACCCTCTCTGTGGTTCTGACCCTCTCTGTGGTTCTGGTCTCTCTCTGGTTCTGGCCCTCTCTCTGGTTCTGACCCTCTCTGTGGTTCTGACCCTCTCTCTGGTTCTGGTCTCTCTCTGGTTCTGACCCTCTCTCTGGTTCTGACCCTCTCTCTGGTTCTGGTCTCTCTCTGGTTCTGACCCTCTCTCTGGTTCTGACCCTCTCTCTGGTTCTGACCCTCTCTCTGGTTCTGACCCTCTCTCTGGTTCTGACCCTCTCTGTGGTTCTGGCCTCTCTCTGGTTCTGACCCTCTCTGTGGTTCTGGTCTATCTCTGGTTCTGACCCTCTCTGTGGTTCTGGCCTCTCTCTGGTTCTGACCCTCTCTGTGGTTCTGGTCTCTCTCTGGTTCTGACCCTCTCTGTGGTTCTGGTCTCTCTCTGGTTCTGACCCTCTCTCTGGTTCTGACCCTCTCTCTGGTTCTGACCCTCTCTGTGGTTCTGGTCTCTCTCTGGTTCTGACCCTCTCTGTGGTTCTGGTCTCTCTCTGGTTCTGACCCTCTCTGTGGTTCTGACCCTCTCTCTGGTTCTGACCCTCTCTCTGGTTCTGACCCTCTCTCTGGTTCTGGTCTCTCTCTGGTTCTGACCCTCTCTCTGGTTCTGACCCTCTCTCTGGTTCTGACCCTCTCTCTGGTTCTGACCCTCTCTCTGGTTCTGGTCTCTCTCTGGTTCTGACCCTCTCTCTGGTTCTGACCCTCTCTCTGGTTCTGGTCTCTCTCTGGTTCTGGTCTCTCTCTGGTTCTGACCCTCTCTCTGGTTCTGGTCTCTCTCTGGTTCTGACCCTCTCTCTGGTTCTGACCCTCTCTCTGGTTCTGACCCTCTCTCTGGTTCTGGTCTCTCTCTGGTTCTGACCCTCTCTCTGGTTCTGGTCTCTCTCTGGTTCTGACCCTCTCTCTGGTTCTGACCCTCTCTCTGGTTCTGACCCTCTCTCTGGTTCTGACCCTCTCTCTGGTTCTGACCCTCTCTCTGGTTCTGACCCTCTCTCTGGTTCTGACCCTCTCTGTGGTTCTGATCTCCTTCTGGTTCTGGTCTCTCTGGTTCTGGTCTCTCTCTGGTTCTGGTCTCTCTCTGGTTCTGACCCTCTCTGTGGTTCTGACCCTCTCTCTGGTTCTGGTCTCTCTCTGGTTCTGGTCTCTCTCTGGTTCTGACCCTCTCTCTGGTTCTGGTCTCTCTCTGGTTCTGACCCTCTCTCTGGTTCTGACCCTCTCTCTGGTTCTGGTCTCTCTCTGGTTCTGGTCTCTCTCTGGTTCTGACCCTCTCTGTGGTTCTGACCCTCTCTCTGGTTCTGACCCTCTCTCTGGTTCTGACCCTCTCTCTGGTTCTGACCCTCTCTCTGGTTCTGACCCTCTCTGTGGTTCTGGTCTCTCTCTGGTTCTGACCCTCTCTCTGGTTCTGACCCTCTCTCTGGTTCTGACCCTCTCTGTGGTTCTGACCCTCTCTCTGGTTCTGACCCTCTCTGTGGTTCTGACCCTCTCTGTGGTTCTGACCCTCTCTGTGGTTCTGACCCTCTCTCTGGTTCTGACCCTCTCTGTGGTTCTGACCCTCTCTCTGGTTCTGACCCTCTCTCTGGTTCTGACCCTCTCTGTGGTTCTGACCCTCTCTCTGGTTCTGACCCTCTCTGTGGTTCTGGTCTCTCTCTGGTTCTGACCCTCTCTGTGGTTCTGACCCTCTCTGTGGTTCTGGTCTCTCTCTGGTTCTGACCCTCTCTGTGGTTCTGACCCTCTCTGTGGTTCTGACCCTCTCTCTGGTTCTGACCCTCTCTCTGGTTCTGACCCTCTCTGTGGTTCTGACCCTCTCTCTGGTCTCAGGTTCCAGAAGGCCCGCCCAGGCTTTCTCTGCCCTACAAGGTTCTGAAGGCGCTGGACCCGGAGATGTACCGCAACGTGGAGTTTGACGTCTGGCACGACAGCCGCAAAGGTACGACACCTGGTCTCCATGGTAACACCTGGGCCAGTCATGTACGACACCTGGTCACCATGGTAACACCTGGGCCAATCAGAAGTGCTGGGTTATGACTGTGGAGATGAATACTAACTAACGTGTGTGTGTGTGTGTGTGTGTGTGTGTGTGTGAGACCCATCTCTTCAGGTTACATCTTAACTGCTCCTCCTGAGACATCTTCTGACCCTCACCACTACGTCTCCTAAAGACACCCGCTTTCCCCTCTACTGTGTCCCTAAGAACTTCTATTGCCCCCCTTGTACTGTTTCTCAGTTTCTCCAGAAAAAAAACTAAAAAAAGTTTTAGTAGAAGGCGATAATAGGGAGAAGGTTTTTTCTTCTATCAGTGGCCCCGGGCCCGAGCTAGATTACTCTTCCTGCAACGAATGGTGGACTGCTGATTCACATGCTTAGTATTCAAATGTATTGATTGTAAGTCGCTTTGGAATAAGGCGTCTGCTAAATGCCAAAAATGTAAATGTAAATGTGTGTGTGTGTGTGTGTGTGACAGAGATGCAGAAGACTGACTACATGGTGTTCGCTGGACGACAGTACTTCCTGGGTGACAAGTGTCAGGTAAAGACAGTACTTCCTGGGTGTCAGGTAAAGACAGTACTTCCTGGGTGTCAGGTAAAGACAGTACTTCCTGGGTGTCAGGTAAAGACAGTACTTCCTGGGTGTCAGGTAAAGACAGTACTTCCTGGGTGACGAGTGTCAGGTAGAGTAACTGAACGTTGTGTTTGTTGTTGTTGTTTTTGTTGTTGTCGTCTGCTGGCAGCTGTGGTGTTCAGGTGTTGAGCGACAGGTGTTGAGCGACAGGTGTTGAGCGACAGGTGTTGAGGTGTGGTTCCTCTCTGCAGGTGCGTCTGGACCCCAAGGGGAAGTACTACAACGCCTTCATCCAGGAGGTGGGCTCCCATCCCAGCGCTGTGACCGTCTTCATAGAGGAGCTGGGAGAGAAGTGAGACGCCTGACCCCTGTAACACGCTTACAACACGCTTACAACACGCTTACAACACGCTTACAACACGCTTACAACACGCTTACAACACGCTTACAACACGCTTACAACACCCTTAACCCCCCTCCTCTCCCCTCCTCTCTCTAGACACCTGGTGTCTCTGACCAACCTGAAGCCCGTTAACCCCGTCCCTGCCTGGAACATCACGCCTAGCCGCAAGGGAGGACGACCCGACCAGTACCAGGCAGACCTGGGTCAGTACCTAACACTACCAGTACCAGAACTGGGTCAGTACCCAACACTACCAGTACCAGGCTGAACTGGGTCAGTACCCAACACTACCAGTACCAGGCAGAACTGGTCTGTAGTTACTATAGAAACACTACTGGGTCTGTAGCTAAGCTTGATTTAAGAGCTGTGTTGCTATGGGAACGAGTCAGGGCTAGTAGCTAGCTAACACTGTAACTCCAGCGCGGTAAACTACTTCACTGGTTAAAACTGCAAAGCAGTATACTTTTCTCCACATTATATTCCTCCAGCATACACACGTTTTCAGCAGAAGAAATGTTAGTTTATCTCTCAGATCTTCCGCCGCTAGGTAGGGCTGCCACAAACGATTATTTTCATAGTCGACTAGTCACCGATTATTTTAACATTTAAAAAAAAAAAAAAACGTTTTTTTTTTCATTAGTCGACTAATCGGATCATAAATTACAGCTTATCGCACAATTACTCAATCGCTCTTATTTAGCTATCATCTTCTAAATCAGCTTCTAAATTTAGCTTGAAGTTGTTAGTTGTTGTTGTAGGCATGTGCTAACTAAAAATAAAGACAATTAAAATGATTGTTCACTCAAAAATAGATATTTTAATGAACTTTGCAGATTTATTTCTGGCATC
The DNA here is from genome assembly GCF_963989245.1 of Nansenia antarctica. NCBI lineage: Eukaryota > Metazoa > Chordata > Actinopteri > Argentiniformes > Microstomatidae > Nansenia > Nansenia antarctica. Next base: position 37,568 of record NW_027663129.1, on the reverse strand, counting down.
ACTTGCATGTAATGTAATGTAAAGAGTAGTAGAGGGTGCAAACTGCTGAGTAAAATGAGGTAGGCTAGGCACTAGACAAACCAAAAGAATACAAAAACAAAAATAAATACTTGTACAGAGTACAAAAGTTTTGCTTTGCTTCACTCATCTCTGGCATCAAACATACATTTTAAATGTATTGAATAGTGCTGCAAAATAAAATGAGGTAGGCACTAAGGCAACTAAAAAAGAGCAATTATCCACAAAAAGAAATGTTTGTAGAGAAAAGGTTTGGTCTCAATCAAATAACAAAGAAAAGTGCAGGAGACTGAGCAAAGAAAGTGTTTCTCTCCTGTGTGGACTATTCATTCATAGCGAGGAAAGTCAGCATTTCCACATGTTCTGGAGAGAGGCTTGCTCTCTTTTGAGAGCAGATGTTCCCTGCTGCAGAGAAGATCCTCTCGGATGGGGTGGAGGTTGCAGGGATGCACAGAAAAGATTTTGCCAGCTTAGATAGTGTGGGGAAACGCCCCTAATCAATCCTGAACATGCTGGTTAAGGATATGAGACCCTTGTTAACCAGCATGTTCAGGATTGATCCGGTCAGGACGGTGGCTTGCTGGGGTGTGAACGTTGGCATCTTGACAGGATAACTATCCATAGAACGCGCCTTCTTAGCACTGTAACGTTAAGACAACATTTTTTGCTATTTGATAAGTATCGCTTTGATGACAACGTTACAGCACATAAACGTAAAATAATGTAAGAAGGCTTTTAACGTAACAATATCGTTAGCCAATAACAAGCTAACTAGCTTACCGAGACGAGCCATCGTCTTCCTCGTCATCTGCCACAAATGTGCTTCCTTTTGAGATGCTCGCACATCATAGACGTGCTGCCATGATAAGCGAGTTCAGCTTTGCAAATTTTACATTTCACATTCTTTTTTTCAACGTTGTGGTTGAAATGCTCCCACACTTTAGAGGTACGAGGACAGGAAGACATTTCTGTTTGTTTTTCCGGAGATGTCACGTGTGCCCCGGATGACCGACACTGCGCATGTACATCAAAGACACTAGGAGACGCTAGCCAGTGGCAGCTTCAGGGAAGAAAAACGAATGCTTATCGCTTATTTCAGCTCCAAAAAAACATGCGACGACGTCGATTACCAAATATGTCGGCGGCGATTTTGGTAATCGACGTCGTCGCGACTAGTCGACTAATCGTGGCAGCCCTACCGCTAGGGGTAGCTAGGTGTAGCTGTTTCGGCCGCCATGTTTTTTTTCTTTTCTGTCAAGTGTCTTATTTTACCTAGAATGCATTGCGTGACAGGCTATCTAAGTCAGTCTTACTTTAGCCACTCATAGGCGAGCTTTATGCAACAGGAACATCTTAGAGTCTACAGCAAGACTGACTTAAAGTGAGATCCAAGTCTAAGACTGGGTCTATATTTATGCAACCTAGTCCTGGACTAAACCACACTTTCAGTCTAAAATCTCCATTGAAGATGGTTTTTAGTCTGGGATGAGGATTGACACTAGAACAGCCGTGCGTTTTTTTACCAACTATAAGAGCCACTTCGGGGGTCAAATGACCACAGTCTTTACAATGCTCAAGCTGCTACTTACACACAACGACCACTAGTTGGCTGCCTTGTACATTAGCCTGCCTCCTCCTACACAGAAAAACTGGATGGTAGGACAAGAACATCACATATCTAGGAAAAGTCATGAAAGGAGGGTCCTGAAATATGATCGAGTACAAAGATATAAAATAATTTACTCACAGGGTCAAATGACCCCACCCATGGCTGTTCTAGTGTTAATGACCCCACCCATGGCTGTTCTAGTGTTAATGACCCCACCCACGGCTGTTCTAGTGTTAATGACCCCACCCATGGCTGTTCTAGTGTTAATGACCCCACCCACGGCTGTTCTAGTGTTAATGACCCCACCCATGGCTGTTCTAGTGTTAATGACCCCACCCATGGCTGTTCTAGTGTTAATGACCCCACCCAGGGCTGTTCTAGTGTTAATGACCCCACCCACGGCTGTTCTAGTGTTAATGACCCCACCCATGGCTGTTCTAGTGTTAATGACCCCACCCACGGCTGTTCTAGTGTTAATGACCCCACCCATGGCTGTTCTAGTGTTAATGACCCCACCCATGGCTGTTCTAGTGTTAATGACCCCACCCATGGCTGTTCTAGTGTTAATGACCCCACCCATGGCTGTTCTAGTGTTAATGACCCCACCCATGGCTGTTCTAGTGTTAATGACCCCACCCACGGCTGTTCTAGTGTTAATGACCCCACCCATGGCTGTTCTAGTGTTAAGCCAACAGGACTGGTTTGGCCTGGCTCGTGGTGGGAAATGTGAGTTTAACATTAAACTGCCCCCCCCCCCCCCCCCCAGACTCTGAGGGGAGGGGCCGGCGGCGGTTCTTCCGGAAGCCCCGCGGGGGGAAGGAGATGCTGATGGTGTCGTACGGACGCCCCCAGACCGGGGTGCCCCCCCGCTTCCAGCCCGGCCCTGGGGGGCTCCAGCCGGGCCGCGCCCCCGGTATGCACGGCCCCCCCCCTCCCCCGGGTACCCTGCCCTACGGACACTACCACCCCCACCCTCCCCCCCGCCCCCCCCGCGGCTACGGACCCCCCAGGTCAGTTTCTGTTGTTATTATTATTGATCCTTTATTTCACCAGGGTAGGCATGTTGAGACGGTAGCCTCTTTTTTTTCTTGCCTAGCCTAGCCTGCTCAACCTCCTGGGACAGCTAGCCTAGCCTAGCCTAGCCTGCTCAACCTCCTGGGACAGCTAGCCTAGCCTAGCCTGCTCAACCTCCTGGGACCGCTTGCCTAGCCTAGCTTAGCCTAGCCTAGCCTGCTCAACCTCCTGGAACAGCTAGCCTAGCTTAGCCTAGCTTAGCCTAGCCTGTCATGTCGGTGATTAGTGGTTATTGATGATGTCATGTCGGTGATTAGTGGTTATTGATGATGTCGTGTCGGTGATTAGTGGTTATTGATGATGTCATGTCGGTGATTAGTGGTTATTGATGATGTCATGTCGGTGATTAGTGGTTATTGATGATGTCATGTCGGTGATTAGTGGTTATTGATGATGTCATGTCGGTGATTAGTGGTTATTGATGATGTCATGTCGGTGATTAGTGGTTATTGATGATGTCATGTCGGTGATTAGTGGTTATTGATGATGTCATGTCGGTGCGTCTCTCCTGCCACGCTGGTTCTGGTCAGAAGCTCCTCCCGCTTCCGACACCACCTGATTGGTCCAGATGTGTTCTACCCCCACCCAGGCAAGCGCTGCTACCAGACCTACGACAACTACTCCTTCAGATCACGGTACCTTAGTCTACTATATCTATATCTATATCTATATCTATACCTACTATATCTATATCTGGATACCTACTATATCTATACCTATATCTACTATATCTGTCTATCTATACCTATATCTATATCTATACCTATATCTATATCTACTACATCTATATCTACAATAGGGGTGGGACGATTAGAAAATGTCATGTCACGATTATCGTGGGCAAAATAATCGCGATCCACGATATTATCGCGAGAATTATTATTATTATTATTTTTTTAATGCCAATAAAACACACTGTAATCAATTTAACTTAGATGTTGTTGTATTTTTAGGACATTTTAAGTCAGTAATTCAAATTCAGATTCTAGTGGCACATATCTCTGGCCATAATCCGGGTCCTTAAGAAAGAGCAATTCCTTTTCGGCCAATCAGCACCTTTCATTAACGTACACAAGGAAGTTTAAAGAACGCACTCCCAGTGTTGCCAACTTCCAGAGCCCCTTGGCGACTTAATTAGTCAAAAGCGACCAGCGACAAATCTAACTTCCTTTTCTGGTCATTTGGGGAATTACTGTAAAGCATCTAACATATCCCGTATTCCACGGTTCACGTTACAACCGAGCTCAGGAGAGACGAGTAGGGATACAGTCTATGGCGAGCGAGGGTTGCCGTCTCCTCTCTCCCTCAACACTCACTCCCGCGGCCAGTCTGATATCAGCCGCGGGGAGCGTGCCGTTGTTCCCCGGGTCCTCGCAGGGGGTTCGGGCAAAGTTCGGGAAATAACGGACGGTTGTCATGTGGTTTATACAGCATGGATGTTAGGTGCCTAATGCCTTTGATGCGCACACTTGCTACTTGCCGCTTTAATAATTGTATTTAGCCTATATAGCACAAGTCATGCATTGCATGTAACCCCAGTGCTGAACAGTATTAAGTAAACCACAATATATTTGCTAAAGCTTAGGGGCGACCGTGCCTTTTGCAGCCATAGACTGTCACTGCCTGGTAATAACAAGGAAGGCCAATGACAGTATCCCGTCTAAAGTTTTTCACCAGCCATGGTGAGTAGGCTAGCATACGTTACCTAGTGACTGACTGTGACACGGCTGACTTGACAGTAACGTTACCCGTGCAGGCTGAACAATAGCGCGAGACAAGTTCTGTGAGGATATTCGCGCGCGGCTCATGTGAGGAATTGCAATTATATTACAGTAACAGTCGCTAACTTGACTGCAAAAGTAATGTAGACTAGGCTGAAAAATAGCGCCAGACATTTGTTAAACACAGTTTATTCATAACATACGATTATGATGATTATTCAAATAATTTAAATTCTCCACGATTAAGTTATCGCGGGTGTTTTTATCGCGATTAACGATAAAAACGATAATCGTCCCATCCCTAATCTACAATCACTATCTACTCCTTCAGATCACGGTAATCTCCTAGGGGTGACTGCCGTGTGTGTGTGTGTGTGTGTGTGTGTGTGTGTGTGTGTGTGCGCGTGCGTGCTGTGTGTGTGTGCGTGCATGTGTGCGTGCTGTGTGTGTGTGCATGCGTGTGTGCATGCGTGTGTGCTGTGTGTGTGCATGCGTGTGTGCATGTGTGTGTGTGCATGCATGTGTGTGTGTGTGCATGCGTGTGTGCATGCGTGTGTGTGCATGCGTCTGTGCATGTGTGTGTGTGCATGCGCGTGTGCATGTGTGTGTGTGTGCATGCGTCTGTGTGCATGTGTCTGTGCATGTGTGTGTGTGCATGCGTGTGTGCATGTGTGTGTGTGTGCATGCGTGTGTGTGCATGTGCATGCGTGTGTGTGCATGCGTCTGTGCATGTGTGTGTGCTGTGTGTACGTTGACATGCGCTGTTGTAGCCGCAGCAGGCGTCAGATGCAGCAGATGCATCACCACGGCAACAAGGAGTGCCAGTTCTACCCTGAGACGGGGGCGGGGGAGGAGCTGCAGGAGGAGGGGGGCACCATCACCTTCTACGAGATGGAGGAGGGGGAGGAGCACGCCTTCCCCCCGCTACCGGTCAGTGTTCCCCAAGACCCCCCCCCCCCCCCCCTTCTAACCCTGATACCCACACCCCCCCTTAACCCTGACCCCTCCCTAACACTTCAATCCATCATTTTTTGATCTTCATGTGTGGGGGTCTCTCTCAGATAACAAACAGATAGAAAACCTTTTGTGTACCAGGCTTTAGGTGTCCATGTAGGGTAGGGCATGGGGTTGATGTTCACCGCTGTGTGTGTGTGTGTGTGTGTGTGTGTGTGTGTGTGTGTGTAGGGCCAGTCCAACCCCATGGGCTCCGCCCCCTCGGCCTACTGGGTCCAGCGTGGCCCCGCCTCCGGCCCCGCCCCCGGCAAACAGCCCATGACATCATCAGAGGAGGACGCGGACGAAAGGAGCATCGCAGGAGACCAGGGTATGATGTCATCACTGTCTACCTGTCTAGACCAGGGTATGATGTCATCACTGTCTAGACCAGGGTATGATGTCATCACTGTCTACCTGTCTAGACCAGGGTATGATGTCATCACTGTCTAGACCAGGGTATGATGTCATCACTGTCTACCTGTCTAGACCAGGGTATGATGTCATCACTGTCTACCTGTCTAGACCAGGGTATGATGTCATAACTGTCTAGACCAGGGTATGATGTCATCACTGTCTACCTGTCTAGACCAGGGGTATGATGTCATCACTGTCTACCTGTCTAGAGTAGGTGAAGGTGTTCCTAATAAAGTGTCCAGTGAGCATCTACAGTATGCAGTGCATCCATGCGTTGGATAAACAGAGAAGCTGTTTGTGTGTCTCTCCTCCCCTCTGCCTCAGGAGACTACTCAGAAGAATACATCTATGCAGCCCAAGGTGAGGGTTACCTGTGTGTGTGTGTGTGCGTGTGTGTGTGTGTCATGTGCTCACGCTGACTGTGTGTGTGTGTGTGTGTGTGTGTGTGTGTGTGTGTCATGTACTCACGCTGACTGTGTGTGTGTGTGTCTGCTGTGTCTCAGAGCCGTCCTTCCAGACCCCCTCCGTGTACGCTGCTACAGAGTCCACCGCTAACCTGGTACAGTTAACTCACCTGGTACACCTGTCACACTGTCACCTGGTACACCGGTCACACTGTCACTACTCTCACCTGGTACAGTTAACTCACCTGTCAGACTGTCACATGTCTCACCTGTCAGACTGTCACATGTCTCACCGGTCACACTGTCACTAGTCTCACCTGGTACACCTGTCACACTGTCACTAGTCTCACCTGGTACACCTGTCATACTGTCACTAGTCTCACCTGGTACACCTGTCATACTGTCACTAGTCTCACCTGGTACACCTGTCATACTGTCACTAGTCTCACCTGGTACACCTGTCACACTGTCACTAGTCTCACCTGGTACACCTGTCATACTGTCACTAGTCTCACCTGGTACACCTGTCATACTGTCACTAGTCTCACCTGGTACACCTGCTGTCATACTGTCACTAGTCTCACCTGTCATACTGTCACTAGTCTCACCTGGTACACCTGTCATACTGTCACTAGTCTCACCTGGTACACCTGCTGTCATACTGTCACTAGTCTCACCTGGTACACCTGCTGTCATACTGTCACTAGTCTCACCTGGTACACCTGTCATACTGTCACTAGTCTCACCTGTCACACCTGTCATACTGTCACTAACTCACCTGGTACACCTGTCATACTGCCACTAGTCTCACCTGGTACACCTGTCATACTGTCACTAGTCTCACCTGGTACACCTGTCATACTGTCACTAGTCTCACCTGGTCCACCTGTCACACTGTCACTAGTCTCACCTGTCATACTGTCACACTGTCACTAGTCTCACCTGGTACACCTGTCATACTGTCACTAGTGTCACCTGGTACACCTGTCACACTGTCACTAGTCTCACCTGGTACACCTGTCATACTGTCACTAGTGTCACCTGGTACACCTGTCATACTGTCACTAGTCTCACCTGGTACACCTGTCATACTGTCACTAGTCTCACCTGGTACACCTGTCATACTGTCACTAGTCTCACCTGGTCCACCTGTCACACTGTCACTAGTCTCACCTGGTACACCTGTCATACTGTCACTAGTGTCACCTGGTACACCTGTCATACTGTCACTAGTCTCTCACCTGGTACACCTGTCATACTGTCACTAGTGTCACCTGGTACACCTGTCATACTGTCACTAGTCTCACCTGGTACACCTGTCACACTGTCAATAGTCTCCTCTGGTACACCTGTCACACTGTCACACGTCTCACCTGGTACACCTGTCATACTGTCACTCGTCTCACCTGGTACACCTGTCACACGTCTCACCTGGTACACCTGTCATACTGTCACTAGTCTCACCTGGTACACCTGTCATACTGTCACTAGTCTCACCTGGTACACCTGTCATACTGTCACTAGTCTCACCTGGTACACCTGTCACACTGTCACTAGTCTCACCTGGTACACCTGTCATACTGTCACTAGTCTCACCTGGTACACCTGTCATACTGTCACTAGTCTCCTCTGGTACACCTGTCATACTGTCACTAGTCTCCTCTGGTACACCTGTCATACTGTCACTAGTGTCACCTGGTACACCTGTCATACTGTCACTAGTCTCCTCTGGTACACCTGTCACACTGTCACTAGTCTCACCTGGTACACCTGTCCCACTGTCACTAGTCTCACCTGGTACACCTGTCCCACTGTCACTAGTCTCACCTGGTACACCTGTCATACTGTCACTAGTCTCACCTGGTACACCTGTCATACTGTCACTAGTCTCACCTGGTACACCTGCTGTCACACTGTCACTAGTCTCACCTGGTACACCTGTCACACTGTCACTAGTCTCACCTGGTACACCTGTCATACTGTCACTAGTCTCACCTGGTACACCTGTCACACTGTCACTACTCTCACCTGGTACACCTGTCACACTGTCACCTGTCACTCACCTGGTACACCTGTCATACTGTCACTAGTCTCACCTGGTACACCTGTCACACTGCCACTAGTCTCACCTGGTACACCTGTCACACTGTCACTAGTCTCACCTGGTACACCTGTCATACTGTCACTAGTCTCACCTGGTACACCTGCTGTCACACTGTCACTAGTCTCACCTGGTACACCTGTCACACTGTCACTAGTCTCACCTGGTACACCTGTCACACTGTCACTAGTCTCACCTGGTACACCTGTCATACTGTCACCAGTCTCACCTGGTACACCTGTCATACTGTCACTAGTCTCACCTGGTACACCTGTCATACTGTCACTAGTCTCACCTGGTACACCTGTCATACTGTCACTAGTCTCACCTGGTACACCTGTCATACTGTCACTAGTGTCACCTGGTACACCTGTCACACTGTCACTAGTCTCACCTGGTACACCTGCTGTCACACTGTCACTAGTCTCACCTGGTACACCTGTCATACTGTCACTAGTCTCTACTAACTCACCTGGTATAATAACATGGTTATATAGCTACATTAGTTAACAGGTTATATAGCTACATTAGTTAATAACAGGTTATATAGCTTCATTAGTTAATAACAGGTTATATAGTTACATTAGTTAATAACAGGTTATATAGCTTCATTAGTTAATAACAGGTTATATAGCTACATTAGTTAATAACAGGTTATATAGCTACATTAGTTAATAACAGGTTATATAGCTACATTAGTTAATAACAGGTTGTGTGTCTGGTTGTTCTGCAGACCATCCAGGAGGAAGGCTCTCGCGCAGGCTCGCCACAAGAGGGTGTGGCCACATACAGCTACTCTCAACAGGTACACACACACACACACACACACACACACCTTAAAACCAAGAGTACCACTTACCCTGAACACCAAACCATTTCCTGTGGTGATGTGTGTACTTCCTGTGTGTGCTGTGCTACTTCCTGTGATGACGTGTGTACTTCCTGTGCTACTTCCTGTGTGTTTCGTGCTACTTCCTGTGATGACGTGTGTACTTCCTGTGTTTCCTGTGCTACTTCCTGTGTGTCCTGTGCTACTTCCTGTCAGGTGGTGGTGAAGGCGGCGGTCCTCTCCTCCTCCCAGGCCGTCAACACGGCGCCCGCCGCCATCTTCACCTCCAACTCCTCCTCCTCCTCCTCCTCCTCCCAGACCCCCGCCCCCCCCCCGGCCCCCACACACGCCCAGGGGGCGCCCCTGCCCCCCCACACCCTGGCCAGACCAGGTACACACACACACACACACACACACCCTGGCCAGGCCAGGTACCACACACACACACACACACACATACCCTGTGTGTGTTTGTGTGTCTCTCTCTGTCAAGTGTACAGAAATATCTGACGATTCAAATCGATGAGATGAAACATTTAATTGCGGTACTCTTTTTAACCAGCAGAGGGCGCAATCTACTTTTGACTTCGCTTTCGTTCTTATAAAGAAAATAAATATGCAGTCATACCCTACCTACGAAATAAAAAGGGATTCTTTAAGAAATTACAGTTTTATAGTTTTTGTCTTAGAGACAAATAACATTTAAAAATAAATCTTGAGTATCGTATCGTGAGTTCAGTGCATCGTTCCATCCCTACTGATGTTGTTGTTGTTGTTGTTGTGGTCCAGTGGTTTCCATGGCGTTCCCTCCTCCCTCGCCCTGGTTTGTGAACGAGATGGGAGAGGCGGTCAGCGCGATCCCGCCCCCCTCCTACTCCTACGACCCCAACGGCAGCGACCTGCCCCGAGGTCAGAGGTCACTGGGGGGGGTGATGGTCCTGTGTGTGTGTGTGTGTGTGTCTGTGTGTGTATGTCTGTTACTGTGTCTGAATGTGTTACTGTGTCTGAATGTGTCTGTTACTGTGTCTGAATGTGTGTGTTACTGTGTCTGTTACTGTGTCTGAATGTGTGTGTCTGTTACTGTGTCTGAATGTGTGTCTGTCTGTTACTGTGTCTGAATGTGTCTGTTACTGTGTCTGAATGTGTGTGTTACTGTGTCTGAATGTGTGTGTGTTACTGTGTCTGAATGTGTGTGTTACTGTGTCTGAATGTATGTGTCTGTGTGTGTCTGTTACTGTGTCTGAATGTGTGTGTGTGTCTGTGTTACTGTGTCTGTTACTGTGTCTGAATGTGTGTCTGTTACTGTGTCTGTGTTACTGTGTCTGAATGTGTGTGTGTGTGTGTTACTGTGTCTGAATGTGTGTGTTACTGTGTCTGTTACTGTGTCTGAGTGTGTGTCTGTTACTGTCTGAATGTGTGTGTTACTGTGTCTGTTACTGTCTGAATGTGTGTGTTACTGTGTCTGAATGCGTGTCTGTTACTGTGTCTGAATGTGTGTGTTACTGTGTCTGAATGTGTGTGTGTGTGTGTGTGTGTTACTGTGTCTGAATGTATGTGTCTGTGTGTGTCTGTGTTACTGTGTCTGAATGTGTGTGTGTGTCTGTGTTACTGTGTCTGAATGTATGTGTCTGTGTGTGTCTGTGTTACTGTGTCTGAATGTGTGTGTGTGTCTGTGTTACTGTGTCTGAATGTGTGCGTCTCAGGGTTTCCGTTAGAAAAATGTGGTGCCGGTCAACGTGTCCGGGAAGATTTCAATGTGTCGGACAAACGGGAGAAATTCCGGTCATCATATTAGAATATAATATAGGTGTTTGTAGCGGTGATTAGCTGTTGTGTAGCCTATATAGGCCTATGCCATTTAATGTCTATTTAAATTCTCATCCGATACGATTAGATCGCGAACTATATTATAGGCTTTCATGATTCGCATGCGCTACTAATACTATGGTATAATATGTCCAGGGCTGCACGCGCGCCACACTGGGCAGCCTAGTCACCTTTGCTACTTTGAATTACGACTGTAGGCTACTTTAAGATGTTTATTTCAATTGCATTAATGGGATTTGAGTATGTAATTGGTAATTTTAAGTATGCCTAGTTTAGCTTTTGATGGCTATTTGAACGGACTGCATCGATCGATCAATGAACGGACTCCACATTACGTTAACTGAAGTGTGTTAAATAGTTTCACGACAGTAATGTACGTTTTTTATATTCTCTTTCCAGTTTTACCCTTTTTATCAATAAAACAACGTCAATTCTATAACCACGTCTCGCTGATTGGTAAGGCATTAAGTCTAGCTGCCTGTCAAATCATACTTACTCGGACTCGGGAGTATGAGAATGAGGAGGATGTATCGGGGGGATACACACCCGTGGACTATTTCAACTTAGTGGCACAAATTCAACTCTAACACTATAGATAGACTAAATTGAACTAAAATGATGGACACCGACTGAATAACTGAGTGGGGGGAAGACATGTCTCCAATGTGGAACAATTATAACATTTAATACATAAAGATAAAACATACACAACTATATAACATTGATATCCCTAAACTCAAATGTAGTGTGGTATTGTCAACCTAATCTAATCAATCCTAATTAATGGTACCAGTAGCCCAGGCTGTCGATAGTAGCGCACTACTCCCGTAGTACTTCTCCCGACTCAGGGCTGGAACGGGCACGGCAGGCTCAATCAATGAACGGGGTTGAGATGGCCGCTAGCGTCCTTTACTAGCCGCATCTCACGGCCCTCGGTGGTCATTCACTGTGCTCTAGCACATCCAAAACACGCAGAACAATAACCTTGACTCCGGTCACTGCAGTGGTTTTATTTAGACTAGATCAAACTAAATTAACTGACTAAACTACTCGCGCCGTTGAGAGACAGGGTTGCCAGATGGGGCGGGTTACCGCCGAATGGGCTACTGGGTTTAGCGGTTATTTTCACCGGACAATATGACCGAAGAGATTTAAATATGTCGGACTTCAACAGATTTTATCGGACAAAGACCGGTAATTACCGGTTAACGGAAACCCTGGTGCGTCTGTTACTGTGTCTGAAGGGTTAGGGTTAGGGGTGTGTCTGTGTGTGTCTGTGTTACTGTGTCTGAGTGTGTGTGTGTATATAGATGTTATTGTGTCTGAATCTCTGTGTGTGTGTGTGTGTGTGTCTCTCTCTCTCACTGTGTGTGTGTCTCTCTCTCTCTCACTGTGTATGTGTGTGTGTGTCTCTCTCTCACTGTGTGTGTGTGTCTCTCTCCCTCACTGTATGTGTGTGTGTGTCTCTCTCTCTCTCTCTCACCGTGTGTGTGTGTGTGTGTGTGTCTCTCTCTCTCTCACTGTGTCGTGTGTGTGTGTGTGTGTCTCTCTCCAGACTGCAAGGTGCTTCAGTATTACTTCAACCTAGGAGTTCAGGTAAGTGAATCTGATTGGTGATGATGATGATGATGATGATGATGAAGATGATGTTTGTCTCACAAAAGGATGTAGGAGTTCCAAAACCTCAGTCTCTCCCCTTTCCCTCCCTCCACCTTTCTCTCCCTTTCTCCTGCTCTCTCTCTCTCTCCCTCCCTCCTCCTTTCTCTCCCTCTCTCCTGCTCTCTCTCTCCCTCTCCCCCCCCCTCTCTCTCTCTCCCCCCCCCCCCCTCTCTCTCTCTCTCCCTCCCCCCCTCTCTCTCCCTCCCTCCCTTTCTCCTGCTCTCTCTCTCTCTCCCTCCCCCCTCTCTCTCTCTCCCTCCCTCCCTTCCTCCTGCTCTCTCTCTCCCTCCTCCCCCCCTCCTCCTCCCCCCTCCCTCTCTCCCTCCCCCCCCCTCCCCCCTCCAGTGGTACCACCAGAGCTACTGGCACAGTGTTGTGCAGATGCAGCAGGTGTACCAGCAGTCTGGGTCTGAGCAGCAGTACCAGTCCTACCCTGCTGCTGGTCCCAGCCTGACCCCTGACCCTCACGCTGGGGGGGGCCCCCTCCACGCCGTCCCCCCCCAGCCCTACCCTGAGCCTGGCCGGCCCGGCACAGACTGCCCTGGGGACAGCCATGGCAACGGTACCGCCCACACCCCCACCCCCACCACCTCCACTCTACACCTCAATGTTCACATCTGTGACACCAGTCAGTCTTTTCATCAACCATTTCCCTAAGTCCTTTTTCAGTTTTTTTACATAGTCTGAAACTACAGATTGTAAGCTTTCAAATGATGTGTCGGAGGCTAGCGGCTAATAGCTAGCAGCTAACAGTGGCACATCGCTACGAACGTCTAACTGCGTTTTTATAACATCACAACATGCTGAGAGAACGTCGACATTCTAAAAAACACACAACTACACATAACTAGATGAACACACAGTCCTTGCTTTTGAACATCCTAAAATGAAAGTCTGTTTACAAGTTACAAGTCTCCCTTACCGGTAGCCTACGGCAAACGAGAACAGTGAATCCAATCCCCAAATGATAAGTGTTTAGTGATCGTTAAACTGTCGTTTATTGTTATATCGAGTGGGTACTTTAAAACTTCAAGTTGCCTGTTCTGAAAAAAAAAAAAACGAAACCCAGATATTGTTCGTGAGGGACAACAACAATGTACACCAGGGGTCACCAACTACATGTTGTCGAAGGGCCAGAATGTATCGAAGCATACACTGTGGGGTCCCGGACTTATATTTATTTATCTGTCTCCTTACAGCCCCAGTAGGTCTCTCAGGTGCGCTAACGCCAAAAGCCTGTCTTTCTGTGTCTTGTTATTATTTGTTGTACACTTGTTATTTGTCTCTTGTTTTTATTTTCACTTGTTTACCTATTTTCTTTTAACCTGCTAATAATTTTGCCCCTCAATTATGTTTTTATAGCCTATGTAAAGCACTTTGTGACCGCTGGTCTGTGATAGGTTCTATATAAATAAACTTTACTTACTTACTTACCCCCCTCCCTCCAGGCGCCCCCCTGACCATGGACCCCCCCCCGGCGCCCGGGCCGGTGTTCTACCCGGTTCTCCAGCAGGAGCCGTGCAGCCAGCAGCACCCCTACGAGCCCTACGCCCCCCCCGCCCCGCTGCTGTCCACCACCTACCACTACCTGGCCCCCGCCTGGCCCTCTGGCCCCGCCCTCGGCCCCTCCCACTCCTCCCAGGGCCACGCCCACTCCTCCCACCACCTGGCCGCGCCACGCCTACACCACCACGCCTCCTACTGCCCCTCCTCCTCCTCCGCCCCCCCCCACCCCGCCCTGGGGTACGTCACCGCCCCCCCCCACCCCGGGCACTATGTCACCCCTAGCATGTAGACCAATCACAGGCAGGGAGGGAGGGAGGGAGGGAGGGTCACTCTATCTGCCACTCCTCTTTCAACCCCCCCACCTTTACCCCCCACAGGAGAGAGTTGTGTAAACAGTGCCAATCTGTATTTTTATGGCTACGCACACACACTCTCTCTCTCGCACACAGGCACAACTACCTCCTACACATGCGCACACACAGACACCACAACTACCTACTACACATGCGCACACACAGACACCACAACTACCTCCTACCTCCCAAGGACACACACAGTTCATTCTCCCCTTCACACACACACACACGCACAAGGACACAACTACCTCCTACCCCCCCCAAAGATACACACACCTCATTCTCCCCTTCTCACACACACACGGCACGCACGCACACACAACTACCTCCTACCCCCCCCCAAGGATACACACACACACAGACAAGTACAGAGTTAAGAGTTTATTTCCTGGTCTGATGTTCTTTGGCTCTGGTTCTGAGTGAGTGGGCGGGGGTGTGGTTTGGTCTGGCGGGGGGGGGGAACTCTTGTCCTGTCACTTTAGTTCCTACCCTGCCCCAACACAGCCCAACACACTACAGGGCTGTGTTGGGTGGAGAAGCTGCGCCACAGAGAGGGGGGCGGGGGGGGGTCCCCCAGCGTGTTAAAGGGGTTATGTTTACGTTGTTAACATAATTACTGTGTGTTTTATTTTCGTGTTCCCGTTAGTAAATAAAGTCCTAATAAAGTTATTTTCCACAAAGGTTTGTTGGCGTCTCCCGTGGTTGTCTGTTTCCCTGTTGAGAACGTGTCCTAACAGTGTCTGACCACACACACACACACACACGCACACACACACACACACACACACACTACCAGCAGCATCCTGGAGACACACACACAGACAATACCTACTGGTACAGAACTGTACACGTGTGTGTGTCCATTCCATCCGTCCGTAAGTTCATCTGCGCCCCCTTCCTCTCTCGTGTGTGTGTGTGTGTGTGTGTGTGTGTGTGGTGTATGGGTGGGTGGGTGGGGGGTGTGTGTGGTGTATGGGTGGGGATGTGTGTGGGGTGTGTGTGTGTGTGGGGTGGGGGTGTATGGTGTATGGGTGGGTGGGGGTGTGGTGTATGGGTGGGTGGGGGTGTGTGTGGTGTATGGGTGGGGATGTGTGTGGGGTGTGTGTGTGTGTGGGGTGTGTGTGGGGGGGGGGGGGGGGTGTGTGGTGTATGGGTGGGTGGTGGGGTGTGTGGTGTATGGGGGGGTGGGGGTGTGTGGTGTATGGGTGGGTGGTGGGGTGTGTGGTGTATGGGTGGGTGGTGGGGTGTGTGGTGTATGGGGGGGTGGGGGTGTGTGTGGTGTATGTATGGGTGGGTGGGGGTGTGGTGTATGGGTGGGTGTGTGTGGTGTATGGGTGGGTGGGGGTGTGTGTGGTGTATGGGTGGCAGTGGGTCTCCCACAGTCTTGCTAGTTATCACCAGTCAGTCAGTAAAGGTTTCCTGGTGTGTTCTAATGGACAGAATTGTCTCTCAGTGTAGATGCATCTGTGTAGTCAGGCGCAGGGACTCCTCCTCTGGCATGTTAGTGTTTGGTGGACGGCAGAATATTATGTTATTTTTTATAGTATTTTTTTTCTTCACTTTATTATTTTTTTCCTTAGTATGATAGTATATTATTATCATATAAGGAAAAGAAAATATGTAATATATCATACTAAACTATATATTACATCTTTTTTTAAATTCCTTATATGATATAGTATATTATGATACATTATTATCATACCAAGGAAAAAAACAATAAAGTGAAAAAGATTTTTAAAAATAACAGTATAGTATGTTCTTTTTATTTTAAATATTTTTTTCACTTCATTGTTTTTTTCCTTGGTATGATAATAATGTATCATACTATACTGTAGTAATATCATACCAAGGAAAAAAAGATTTTTAAAAAAAAGAACATATATACTATGTTATTATTATTTTCCTTAGTATGATAATAATATATCATACTACCCTACTAAGGGGGGGAAAATAAGTGAAAAAGAAATATAGAAAAAGAACATAGTATGCTATATAGTATACTATGTTATTTTTAAAATCTTTTTTTCACTTTATTATTATTTTCCTTAGTATGGTAGTATATACTAATGTACTCTGACTGAAAAGACTAGAAACGGTGAATGCACTTATTACACACGTGTGGACCATAACGTGATGATAAGCTTTTGATATGTGAATGGAGGTGATGCACTGATACATGAATACTGAGGATGTGTCTGAGGTGGCGATAGTGAGCTGACACACAGACTTGTGATGAAGTTAAGAGTCTTCTGATATGTTGTGATGAAGTTAAGAGTCTTCTGATATGTTGTGATGAAGTTAAGAGTCTTCTGATATGTTGTGATGAAGTTAAGAGTCTTCTGATATGTTGTGATGAAGTTAAGAGTCTTCTGATATGGTGTGATGAAGTTAAGAGTCTTCTGATATGTTGTGATGAAGTTAAGAGTCTTCTGATATGTTGTGATGAAGTTAAGTCTTCTGATATGTTGTGATGAAGTTAAGAGTCTTCTGATATGTTGTGTAAATAAATTAAGACATCAGCAGCTCTCTGCCACTTATTTTTTCAAAGTAGCTTTCAGATGAAAGAAGTTACAGATGGAAAAAAAAAAGTAGCTTTCAGATGAAAGGAGCTACAGTATATCTCAAAAGTGAGTACACCCTTTAGATTTTTGCAAATATTCTGTCATATCTTTTCAGGGGATAACAACACTATCTTAATGAAACTTTGATATAACTTAAAGTAGTCAGTGTGCTGCTTGAATAACAGTATAGATGTATTGTCCATTGAAAATTACTCAGTACACAGCTGTTAATGTCTAAACAGCTGGCAACAAAAGTGAGTACACCCCATAGTGAACATGTCTAAATTGTGCCCAAAGTGTCAATATTTTGTGTGACCACCATTGTTATCTAGCACTGCTTTAACCCTCCTGGGCATGGAATTCACCAGAGCTGCACAGGTTGCTTCTGGAATCTTCTTCCACTCCTCCATGACGACATCACGGAGCCCACGGATGTTGGACACCTTGCACTCCTCCACCTTCCTCTTGAGGATGCCCCACATGTGCTCAATTGGGTTTAGGTCTGGAGACATACTTGGCCAGTCCATCACCTTAACCTTCAGCTTCTTCAGCAAGGCCGTTGTCATCTTGGAGGTGTGTTTAGGGTCATTATCATGTTGGAAAACTGCCCTACGGCCCAGTTTCCGAAGAGAGGGGATCATGCTCTGCTGCAGGATGTCACAGTATATATTGGAATTAATGTGTCCCTCAATGAAATGCAGCTCCCCAGTGCCGGCAGCACTCATGCAGCCCCAGACCATGATGCTGCCACCACCATGCTTGACTGTAGGCAAAACACATTTTGTCTTGGTACTCCTCACCAGGGTGCCGCCACACGCCGGACACCATCTGACCCAAACAGGTTTATTTTGGTCTCATCAGACCACAGGACATGGTTCCAGTAACTCATATTCTTGGATTCATTGTCTTCAGCAAACTGTTTGCGGGCTTTCTTATGCATCGGTTTCAGAGGAGGCTTCTGTCTGGGGCGACGGCCATACAAACCGATTTGATGCAGTGTGCGGCGTATGGTCTGGGCACTGACAGGCTGACATCCCACTTCTGCAACCTCTGCAGCAATGCTGGAAGCACTCGCACGTCTATTTTTGGAAACCAACCTCTGGATATGACGCTGAGCACGTGGACTCAACTTATTTGGTCGACCCTGGCGAGGCCTGTTCCGAGTGGAACCTGTCCTGGAAAACCGCTGTATGATCTTAGCCACTGTGCTGCAACTAATTTTCAGGGTGTTGGCAATCTTCTTATAGCCAAGGCCATCTTTGTGAAGCGCAATAATCCTTTTTTTCAGCCGCTCAGAGTTCCTTGCCATGAGGTGCCATGTTGTCTAGCATTCAGAGAGAATTGTGCCCAAAACACCAAATTTAACAGCCCTGCTTATCATTTACACATGAATCCTTGTAACACTAACGAGTCACATGACACCAGGGCGGGAAAACAACATCATTGGGCACAATTAGGACATGTTCACTATGGGGTGTACTCACTTTTGTTGCCAGCTGTTTAGACATTAACAGCTGTGTACTGAGTAATTTTCAACGGACAATAAATCTATACTGTTATTCAAGCAGCACACTGACTACTTTAAGTTATATCAAAGTTTCAGTAGGATAGTGTTATCCCCTGAAAGGATATAACAGAATATTTGCAAAAATCTAAAGGGTGTACTCACTTTTGAGATATACTGTATATAGCCTAGCTACATCTATAAACTATATAGCCTAGGCTACATCTATAAACGTCACACAAGCAAATTAGGCTATACGGGTGTATGAATGTGCAGCAGCATTAGAACTAGCTAGTTGAAATAGCCTACGAATGAAACCTGATCAAGATTGCAATCGAATCAGTTTGATTTAGCCTGATAGTGATTAATCTGTCCTGAAGCAGGCTGAACTGTCATGCAAAAGCCGCTGTTAAACACAAATACATAGTGGAGGTTAAAATAAGAATATGACTTGGCCTGAAAAAAATGTCAGTCAGGAGATTATTTTGTTGCTTTAATCCCCAAATCTTCACCATGCTCCTCATCACCCTCACAGTGGAACAGGACAACTGTCGTAGGACAACTTAAAACAATGTACTCTTTAAATAACAGAAACATAATAAAGAACCAGAGAAACAAGAATTGATTATTGACATTGAAGACAAATATGGGCAACCAATCATCTTACTAGAGGAGAGGGAACCAATCAGAGCTCACTAGAGGAGAGGGAGCCAATCAGAGCTCACTGGAGGAGAGGGAACCAATCAGAGCTCACTAGAGGAGAGGGGGCCAATCAGAGCTCACTAGAGGAGATGGGGACCAATTAGAGGTAACTAGAGGAGAGGGAGCCAATCAGAGCTCACTACAGGACAGGGGGACCAATCAGAGCTCACTAGAGGAGAGGGGGGCCAATCAGAGCTCACTAGAGGAGAGGGAGCCAATCAGAGCTCACTACAGGACAGGGGGGCCAATCAGAGCTCATTAGAGGAGAGGGGGACCAACCAGGGGGGTGCAGGGCGGGACATGTGGCAGCACGTGCATATAGCAGCTGTCCTCGGATCTCTAACACACAGAAGAAGTAAACATGCAATAAGAATGTTGGGTCGACCTTCTGACCTTCTGACCTTCTGAGAGTTCTGAGACAGTTCATCTGCGGACAGTTCGAACGTTCCACTCAGTCAATCGTTTGACATTTTTTGAAAAACTGTTTCCGTGACGATAATGAAAGTCTGGGATGCCGCATAGACGTGGAAGATGGAAGCGTTGCAGGTACAGCAGGGGGCAGGTAGGGGGCAGTAGAGTCACATGGAATAATAATAACAACAACAACAATATTGCAATCGAAGATAAAGCTTTGTTTTCCCGTCACGTTGTTATATTTATAAAGTTCCTGCCCAGCTGTAAGTCTCTGTTAGGGCTGTCACACCGCCACGGAACCATGCCGGTTCTCCTTCCCGTTCTGGAACCTCCGAACCTTGGGTGCTGTCTGGAGAACCATCAGGGTTCA
>NW_027663130.1:27500-29732 GCF_963989245.1 Nansenia antarctica | reverse complement strand
ACGCACTCATATACAATACTGGCACATACCCACCAATGAGAACGCTGCACAGAACTCCCACCAAGATCACTGAGCTGAACATGAAAAGACTACAGATAGACCCCCAAACCCACCCCCAACACACACACACACACACACACACACACACACACACACATAGACACAGACGCAGACACAGACACAGACACAGACACAGACACAGACACAGACATGTATGCATGCCTGCAGACACACACGCACACACACACACACACACACACACACACACACACACACATGCACATACTGGAACCCCTCTGCTATAAAGCAATTAGAAATATAGAACTATCCACCAAAAACAGATTCAAAACCCTTAAAAACATGAAAACACCCAGCAGATGAGAGGAGTCCCACCCTGCTCTGAGAGGATTAAGAGCCTCGCCTACCATGGAGAGACCAGTCTGTCAATAATTACACACACACACACACACACACACACACACACACACACACACACACACACACACCTGCATCCTGTCTGCTGTCTGGGAAAAAAAGATGATGAAAACTCCCAACAGACCGTTGTCATGGTGACCCCACTCACACACACTCCCTGATGATGAGTGGAGAGGGTGGAGAGGGTGGAGGAGGGTGGAGAGGGTTGAGAGGGTGGAGGAGGGTGGAGAGGGTGGAGGAGGGTGGAGAAAGTGGAGGAGGGTGGAGAGGGTGGAGGAGGGTGGAGGAGGGTGGAGAGGGTGGAGAAAGTGGAGGAGGGTGGAGAGGGTGGAGGAGGGTGGAGAGGGTGGAGGAGGGTGGAGAAAGTGGAGGAGGGTGGAGGAGGGTGGAGAGGGTGGAGGAGGGTGAAGAGGGTGAAGGAGGGTGGAGAGGGTGGAGAGGGTGGAGAGGGTGGAGGAGTGTGGAGAGGGTGGAGAGGGTGGAGGAGTGTGGAGAGGGTGGAGAGGGTGGAGGAGTGTGGAGAGGGTGGAGAGGGTGGAGGAGTGTGGAGAGGGTGGAGAGGGTGGAGGAGGGTGGAGGAGGGTGGAGAGGGTGGAGAGGGTGGAGGAGTGTGGAGAGGGTGGAGGAGGGTGGAGAGGGTGGAGAGGGTGGAGGAGGGTGAAGAGGGTGAAGGAGGGTGGAGAGGGTGGAGAGGGTGGAGGAGTGTGGAGAGGGTGGAGAGGGTGGAGGAGTGTGGAGAGGGTGGAGAGGGTGGAGGAGGGTGGAGGAGGGTGGAGAGGGTGGAGAGGGTGGAGGAGGGTGGAGAGGGTGGAGGAGGGTGGAGAGGGTGGAGAGGGTGGAGGAGGGTGGAGAGGGTGGAGAGGGTGGAGGAGGGTGGGAGAGGGTGGAGGAGGGTGGAGGAGGGTGGAGAGGGTGGAGGAGGGTGGAGAGGGTGGAGGAGGGTGGAGAAAGTGGAGGAGGGTGGAGGAGGGTGGAGAGGGTGGAGGAGGGTGGAGAGGGTGGAGGAGGGTGGAGGAGGGTGGAGAGGGTGGAGGAGGGTGGAGAGGGTGGAGGAGGGTGGAGAAAGTGGAGGAGGGTGGAGGAGGGTGGAGAGGGTGGAGGAGGGTGAAGAGGGTGAAGGAGGGTGGAGAGGGTGGAGAGGGTGGAGGAGTGTGGAGAGGGTGGAGGAGTGTGGAGAGGGTGGAGAGGGTGGAGGAGGGTGGAGGAGGGTGGAGAGGGTGGAGAGGGTGGAGGAGTGTGGAGAGGGTGGAGGAGGGTGGAGAGGGTGGAGGAGGGTGGAGGAGGGTGGAGAGGGTGGAGGAGGGTGGAGGAGGGTGGAGAGGGTGGAGGAGGGTGGTTCAGACTGGCCTTCCTACAGCATGGCCTGGGTCCTGACTAAAACTTACTAAGACTAAATCTTTTTTTGTTTTGTTTTTGGTTGCTTATTGTCCTGCTGCTTCTCTTCTTTTTCGGTACAGTCTCCTTAAGTTTGAAAGAGGCTCTTTTAAATAAAAATCTGTTGTTATTATTATCATAGTAAGTTATTATTTTATTATTATCATAGTAAGTTATTATGTTATTATCATAGTAACTTATTATGTTATTATTATCATAGTAAGTTATTATTTTATTATTATCATAGTAAGTTATTATGTTAGTATCATAGTAACTTATTATGTTATTATTATCATAGTAACTTATTATGTTATTATCATAGTAACTTATTATGTTATTATTATCATAGTAAGCGACCGGGATTCAAACCCAGGGTTAGCGTGCGGCAGATCAAAGCATCGACCGTTACACCAAGAGGACATC
>NW_027663130.1:20000-22500 GCF_963989245.1 Nansenia antarctica | reverse complement strand
TAGCCTGAAGAGATGGAGGTCTTTAGGAGGGACAGTTGAGGTGTAGCCTGAAGAGATGGAGGTCTCAGGAGGGACAGTTAAGGTGTAGCCTGAAGAGATGGAGGTCTTCAGTCTACGGTGGAAGACAGGGAGTGGCTCTGCAGTACTGACAGCAGTGGGAAGCTTGTTCCACCAGCTTGTTCCACCAGCTTGTTCCGTACCCTCCTGTACGGCTGGGGGGGGGTTCACTCACCTGTTCCCCGGTGAAGTTCTGGATGAAGGTCAGATTAGTGGAGTTGATCATGGCCACCTGGAACAGAACCAGAACCAGACACACACAGTCACACACCAGATAGACAGAACCAGAACCAGACACACACAGTCACACACTGGATAGACAGAACCAGAACCAGACACACACAGTCACACACTGGATAGACAGAACCAGAACCAGACACACACAGTCACACACTGGAGAGAGGGAGACTAGAGAGACCAATCCGCACGGAGATAGGGTCGTTCAATAACGGAAACGTCATTTATTAAGCCGTGAACTCTCCGCCGTCTAACCCTAACCCTCACCCTCATCCTCACCCTAACCCTCACCTTTCAGTCAGCGACTGAAAGAGTGACAGGCAGGAGGAGAGTCCTCTACGTCACACAGTCATCCGATGCGCGTCAGATAGGTGACCCATCCCTCTATCCTTTAACGTACACAACCAACAACAAACACATTTCCTATCAACATATTTCAACAAGTAATGTTGGGGGGTCTCTAAAGCTAGACAAGCGAATAGAGAGCACTCAGCATCCGTGCATGTTGATGTGGCGTGGCAAACACCTTCTCGTGGTGCCCCCCGTAAGTAGCTAATGACTGCCAAAAGCAAGAAGCGAAACAAAGTTTGCCAACCAGGGCCCCTCACCCGGGCTGGTGTTCGGCAGCAGCCGGGGGAGAGGTCTGCTGACCTCGAACCCAGAATACTGCAGCTGAACACCGAAGGACTAACCCCCAGTAAGATCGACGTCATCGAACACCTGGCCAATACCACCAAGGCCCTCGTCATTCTCCTCCAGGAGACCCACTGCATATCAGCAGACAAGCTAGTTCTACCAAACTTTGAGCTAGCTGGGTCTACCCTGAGCAGGAAGCATGGCCTCGCCACGTTTGTCCAACAAAGGTTGAGCTGGACTCTCGCTGACCAATCCCCGGCTGACTCGGAGATTGAGTGGCTGTGCGTGGACGTTGCAGGTCTAAAAATCATCAACGTCTACAAACCTCCACCCTCGCGAATCACACCAGTGTGTCTACCAGTGTTCCCCCACCCCTGTATCTATGCTGGTGACTTCAATTGCCAGCATGAAGACTGGGGCTACCGCACCAACTCACCCGACGGAGAGAACCTGGCTGTCTGGGCAGCTAATAACAGCCTGGCCCTGTTGTACGACCCCAAGGGCGCAGCCAGCTTCCGCTCCGGTCGCTGGAACACTGGGACGAACCCTGACCTGGCATTCGCGAGTGCCAGCGCTGACAACCGGCTCCCCGATAGACGTGTGCTAGGAAAGTTCCCGAGGTCTCAACATCGACCCTCACTGATAACAACGGCCAAACTCGTGAACCTTGTTCCGAGTGAGCCAGTGAAACGGTTGAACTTCAGAAAGGCCGACTGGAAACGCTTCCGCCTCCTTACCAACAAATCCACAAGGCACCTCCCATCGCCTAACTCTAACAACGTGGATGAGGCGTACCGGGACTTCTGCGGCATGTTGGTGAAAGCGGCAAAAAAATCCATCCCACGCGGACGTCGCATTAGCTACAAACCGTGTTGGGAGTGTGAGAAGCTCCACTGTGCCTTCTTCCAGGCCCCTGCAGGAGCTGAGTCGGACAGGCTCGCAACAGCCTTGCTGTCAAGACTCAGCCGTAAAAGACAGGAGCGCTGGGAGGAGGCCATTGACTCCATCGACTTCTCGCACTCCAGCCGTAAGGCATGGAGTATCATGAACAATCTCACTGGTAGGTCCAGACACTCCCCCCGTCACTGCCCCATCTCTGCAAATAAAATCGCATCACAATTTGTGAAAAGTGGGTCATACGAGGGCAAAGACCGCGAGTCGTCTCGACTTGTGGCAAAAGAAGTGTCAGACCTCTGGAGGGCCCCAACACCTAGCAGTGACTACCCCGAATTTACCCCGGAGGAGTTCGCTGCTGCCCTCCAGCATCTAAAGCCAGGGAAAGCTCCGGGGCCTGATTCCATCTGCCCGGAGCTTATTCTCCATGCCGCACCCGCCTTGAAGTCCTGGCTGAGAGCGTTCCTCACTTCCTGTTTGCGCCAACTCAAGATCCCCAAAATCTGGCGAAGAGCCCTAGTTGTTGCGATCCCTAAACCGAATAAGCCTGAAGGGGACCCTAAGAGTCCCATCTCTCTGTTATGCATCCCCTTCAAGATCCTCGAACGTCTCATCTATGCCCGCATCGAACCAATTGTCGACCCGCTGCTCCCACGTGAGCAGGCCGGGTTCCGAC
>NW_027663130.1:0-2500 GCF_963989245.1 Nansenia antarctica | reverse complement strand
TTTCTGGAAAGACACCCCCCTTTATTCATCATGTGATGTGTAGCCCAGGGGAGGTCATGTGATGTGTAGCCCAGGTCATGTGACTCACCACCACCTTGCCCTTGTGGGTCCTGACAGAAGCTCCAAACCACTGATGAGACTTAAACTCCAGAGGCTCTCTGGTCCCATTCACCTTGATCATCCTGTTATCTAGAGAGGGAGAGGGGGAGGGGGGGAGAGGGATGAGAGAGAGGGAGGGGGAGAGAGGGTGGGGGGGAGAGAGAGAGGGAGGGAGAGGGATGAGAGAGGGATGGAGGGGGAGAGGGGGAGAGAGGGTGGGGGGCAGAGGCAGAGAGAGAGGGGATGGGAGAGGGATGAGAGGGATGGAGGGGGGGGAGGGGGGAGGGGGAGGGGGAGGGGGGGGGTGGGAGAGGATGAGGGAGGGAGGGGGGGAGCAGCGGGGAGAGAGAGAGGGAGGTAGGGAGAGAGAGGGAGGGGGGAGGGAGGGAGAGAGAGGGATGAGAGGGAGAGGGAGCGGATAGAGGGGGAGAGGGATGAGGAGGAGGGAAACAGGCACAGTGGTACCAATGTGACTTCATAGTGACACGTCTATGACCACATGTTCATACAGACAGACAGACACGTCTATGACCACATGTTCATACAGACAGACAGACAGGTCTATGACCACATGTTCAGACAGACAGACAGACAGGTCTATGACCACATGTTCATACAGACAGACAGACAGACACGTCTATGACCACATGTTCATACAGACAGACCAGGTCTATGACCACATGTTCATACAGACAGACAGACAGACACGTCTATGACCAAATGTTCATACAGACAGACAGACAGACAGGTCTATGACCACACATGTTCATACAGACAGACAGACAGGTCTATGACCACATGTTCATACAGACAGACAGACAGACACGTCTATGACCAAATGTTCAAACAGACAGACACGTCTATGACCACATGTTTATACAGACAGACAGACAGACAGACAGACAGGTCTATGAACACATGTTCAGACAGACAGACAGACACGTCTATGACCACATGTTCATACAGACAGACAGACAGACAGGTCTATGAACACATGTTCATACAGACAGACAGACAGACAGGTCTATGAACACATGTTCATACAGACAGACAGACAGGTCTATGACCACATGTTCATACAGACAGACAGACAGACAGGTCTATGAACACATGTTCATACAGACAGACAGACAGACAGGTCTATGAACACATGTTCATACAGACAGACAGACACGTCTATGACCACATGTTCATACAGACAGACAGACAGACACTGTCTATGACCACATGTTCAGACAGACAGACTAAAGCATCAAGACAGACAGACATGGGACCAATACTCTCCATTTTATCTCCCCCAATAGGATAGTTCAACATACGAGTGTGTGGGGGGTGGGGGGATGTGTGTGTGTGCGTGGGGGGGGGGGGGATGTGTGTGTGTGTGTGTGTGTGTGGGGGGTGTGTGTGTGTGGGTGTGTGTGTGTGTGTGTGTGTGTGGGGGGGGGGGGGGGGTGTGTGTGTGTGTGTGTGCGTGTGTGTGTGGTGTGTGTGTGTGTGTGTGTGTGTGGGTGTGTGTGTTGTGTGTGTGGAGTGTGTGTGTGGGGGGGGGGGGGGTGGGGGGAGGTGTTATTATTATTATTATTATTATTATTATTATTATTATTATTATTATTGTGTTGAAGAGCCCACTCAATGTAACAAACAACAGTTTCATGATCACTAAATACATATCATTTGTGAATTGGTTCACTGTATCACGTCCCTGTGATCACTCACTGGGTGAGTGATACATGGCTTGTAAACAAACGTACGTTTTAGGACGTGTTCAAAAGCAAGGACTGTGTGATCATCTAATTATGTGTAGTTATGAGTTTTTAGCATGTTGATGTTCTATCAGCGATGTTCCTTCTTAGCTGATAGCTACTAGCATCTGTTTTGTGCGTGTTTGATTCAGAGCGATATTGTCCAGTATTTGGTTTGAGGTGGACCAACATTAAAATAAGTATATCTTCTTCAAACTATTTTCAGATTTCAACATATGACACATCATTTGAAAAACTTACAATCTGAACTTTCACAATCTGGAAACTGATAAATGACCTTTGCCCTACTTGAGGGCTTTTTTCACCAGACCCTGTCACATTCTGTTATCAGGGTTCCTGCTATGGGTCAGGTGTCATAATATGATCGCCCTGTAGATTTAAGGCCCAAACACACTAGAATGAGCTCACACACATCTGTACACTGTAACTAGACCCTGGCACATAACCCCTCCCCCCGCGCACACACACACACACACACACACACACACACACAACAGACGGACACACACACACACATGCTCGCACACACAACAGACAGACACACTACATGCACGCACACACACACACACACAACCTACACACAGAACACAACACACACAAACGGATACACTTTAGAGCTGTTTGAGCATTGATATTGC
>NW_027663131.1:7500-12500 GCF_963989245.1 Nansenia antarctica | reverse complement strand
AACTTCCCTCATGAGGCATCCGACTTTTGCAGTGACCTTTTTAAATCATTCATCCTCATCATCATCATACAGGGTTGTTGACGCCACTGCAGGAGAGGCTGGTGGAGGTAGAAATCGGAGGACGGGTTCACAATAAAGGACAACATCCTACCAGGAGTGGGGTTCGAACCCACGAGGACATACGTCCATTGGATCTTAAGTCCAACGCCTTAACCACTCGGCCATCCTTGTGGTGACACAGGTAGGGCCGTCTCATCACAAGAGCCTCCAAACGCCATTGACTATGGCTGACCCTGTCCCCTCCAGCAAAAAAGACATGTTGTTATACTCTGTACAATGTCAGAAAGGTTGAATCTAGAAGAAGAAGAAGAGGAGGATGGGTGGTATCTCTGGCCTCTTTCTAGATGGAAGATGAAGGGAGGGAACGGAGGAGAGCCACACTAGAGTGATTGTTGGGGTTCGATTTCTCTCTTTTCTTCTCTCTGAGATCCTTGAACTTTTCTCATGAGGCATCCGACTTTCGCAGTGACCTTTTTAAATGATTCATCCTCATCATCATCATACAGGGTTGTTGACGCCACTGCAGGGGAGGCTGGTGGAGGTAGAAATCGGAGGACGGGCTCAAATGTCTCATGAAATATCTCAGGAAGCTTTGTAGCATTCACAATAAAGGACAAGATCGTACCAGGAGTGGGGTTCAAACCCACGAGGACATACGTCCATTGGATCTTAAGTCCAACGCCTTAACCACTCGGCCATCCTGGTGGTGAAGAAATCTAGGGTTAATGACACTTTAATACATCCTGACCACAACGCTATTCACCATAGTGGAGTTTGTGTAAGAGACACAAATTACTAAAGTATTAAACAGAGATCATGAGTGCTGTTGTAATGATACATGATGCTGTGGTCCATTATGACATCGTCAGAGGAAGGATTGGATTTAGTCCAAGTTAAAGGTGACATCCTACCAGGAGTGGGGTTCGAACCCACGAGGACATACGTCCATTGGGTCTTAAGTCCAACGCCTTAACCACTCGGCCATCCTGGTGGTCGCTGGGTCAATCCCCGCCTCAGGAGGGAGTGTGAGCTGTGACTGGAGGGTTGGGCTGGCATCATATCTCAGGTGCCTCCCACTGCTGCTGTGCTGACTATGGCTGACCCTGTCCCCTGAGCAACAAATACATCCTGTTATACTCAAAAGTGCAACAAGGCAATGACAGAAAGGTTGAATCTTATCTGCTTGAACATAGTTTATTATCTGATCTGGCCACAGACAGACATGAGTTATATTCTCTGCTGGTCTGGAGCTCTGTGCATGGCTGAGGCTGTGTGTGATGGTAGTAATATGTATTTAGTATTTTATTTATACGCGGGAAACGCACTGAGACCATATGTGACACGCTCTAGTGTTTTGGCCTGCATGTCGGCAACCAATCAAAATGTTCAGACGGAACTACGTTTCAACGTTGTTGAGAATCACAACACAAACTCGCTAGTCAAGCCAAAATACTGCAACAACGCAATGGATTGGGTGAGTAATCCCCACTGCTACCTAGTCAACTAGAACACTACTTTACATTGTTACCTAGTTAACTAGAACACTACTTTACATTGTTACCTAGTTAACTACAACACTACTTTACATTGTTACCTAGTTAACTAGAACACTACTTTACATTGTTACCTAGTTAACTAGAACACTACTTTACATTGTTACCTAGTTAACTACAACACTACTTTACATTGTTACCTAGTTAACTAGAACACTACTTTACATTGTTACCTAGCTAACTAGAACACTACTTTACATTGTTACCTAGTTAACTAGAACACTACTTTACATTGTTACCTAGTTAACTACAACACTACTTTACATTGTTACCTAGTTAACTAGAACACTACTTTACATTGTTACCTAGTTAACTAGAACACTACTTTACATTGTTACCTAGTTAACTAGAACACTACTTTACATTGTTACCTAGTTAACTATAACACTACTTTACATTGTTACCTAGCTAACTAGAACACTACTTTACATTGTTACCTAGTTAACTAGAACACTACTTTACATTGTTACCTAGTTAACTACAACACTACTTTACATTGTTACCTAGTTAACTAGAACACTACTTTACATTGTTACCTAGTTAACTAGAACACTACTTTACATTGTTACCTAGTTAACTACAACACTACTTTACATTGTTACCTAGCTAACTAGAACACTACTTTACATTGTTACCTAGTTAACTACAACACTACTTTACATTGTTACCTAGCTAACTAGAACACTACTTTACATTGTTACCTAGTTAACTACAACACTACTTTACATTGTTAGCAGGCTCACAAAACAAGCTGTGTTAGTTGACTAGCGATGTGTCGTTGATTCTCAACAACGGGGGAAATATATTCACATTTTTGGAAAGAAAAGTCAGATTGTTCCATCAGATCCCGACACGAGGACCAAAGCACTACAACCTGTCACAAGTCACCAAGTGACTGAGAAGAAAACACATTCACACTGTCGTTTTCACAAAGACCAATCATCATGAAAACATGAATTAGTATGAACACGTTCACGTCCTGATAAGCTCTAACCCCATTGGTTGACAACGCCTACACACCTCAGTTTATTACCCAATCATCTCTGTTTATATACTCTCTCTATCAAATCCCTCGCTTACATTTCTGGAATTATTGCATCGTTTAATTTATTTACATCGTATTCATTTATTTATGTTTATAAAGGTTTATTGTATTTTTTCTGAGTGGGCGGGTCCCACTCATATTTTTTATTGGACAGATAAAGTGAAGACAGACAGGAAAGTAAGGAGAAGAAGGGAGAGAGGGCATGTCAGCAGGGCATGGGCTGGGTTAGAACCCATGCCGACATGGGCATAATGTGTGCACTGCAGACCGCGGTACTAGACCACTGGATCACCCCAGGCCATGGTGCTAGACCACTGGACCACCCCAGGCCATGGTGCTACACCACTGGACCACCCGAGGCCATGGTACTAGACCACTGGACCACCCCAGGCCATGGACCACCCCAGGCCAAGGTGCTACACCACTGGACCACCCCAGGCCATGGTGCAAGACCACTGGACCAACCCAGGCCATGGTACCAGACCACTGGACCACCCCAGACCATGGGGATAGACCACTGGACCACCCCAGGCCATGGTGCTAGACCACTGGAACACCCCAGGCCATGGTGCTAGACCACTGGACCAACCCAGGCCATGGTGCTAGACCACTGGACCAACCCAGGCCATGGTGCTAGACCACTGGACCACCCCAGGCCATGGTGCTAGACCACTGGACCACCCCAGGCCATGGTGCTGGACCACTGGACCACCCCAGGCCATGGTGCTAGACCACTGGACCAACCCAGGCCATGGTGCTAGACCACTGGACCACCCCAGGCCATGGTGCTGGACCACTGGACCACCCCAGGCCACCATTATATGCGTATTAAAGTGCTCTTGTAGTTCATTGTGGTGGATGTTATAGTGTACATTATGGGTTTACGAGTCATACAAATTTGAATTCTAGGTGGCAGTTGGTAAACGGCGGTGTCTGATGGAACCGCTGATGAATCATCACCTGACTGAAATAAAACACTGAAAAGCACGCTGACAGTTTTGGCTTGACAGTTGTTATTTAAGCAATATCACACGAGAGGGAGTGTGTTATACTGAATATCAGCACGGCTGTGATTCGGTCGTAGGTACGAGGCCGCAGGCCGAATACCGAAGACGATCACAGCCGTGCTGATATTCAGTATAACAGCACGACCTCGAGTGTGATATTGCTTTTATACAACAGTTCTACAGAGCGATTTATTAGTTAACAGTAATAAGCGACAACAGATTATGATTTGTTTGTTTATTTAATCATAAAAATAAACAAACAATTGTTCCGCAACTGAACTTCAAATGGACTGTTGCCTAGTAACCTGAACACAAACATGTAGTCTAATTAACGGTCATTTAGTAGAACATCTGTGCGGCGGAGTGATACATATAGTTAAAAGTCCCAGTGCTGTTATACTGTATATCGTAACTCATGGAATGCCTCTTGTCCAATCAAATTACTTGGTCGGAACTAACTGTTGTATAATGTTTATTGAAAGCTTAGACTAGGATTCATATTACATAACAGTGAATGAATAACAACGACTGGCACTCTTGGGGGGACACAAAATATAATAACAAAAGAGGAAAATACAATTATAGAAAATCATCTCTTAACGTAATGCTGCAAGGATACAAAATGGAATAATCCGTTGAAATATATATTTCACCATTTCTCTACACTATCTTTAAAAACCTTTCTCCGAACCTCAAACCTTCAGTTTCAAAAGTTCAACGTTTCCGCACTCCCACAAGGCAGTGCCCATATAAGGTTATGTTTCACCTTGAATAAACTTCTGTCCGTCCTTTGCAATACACGACGAAACCTACCTAGCAACACGTTTCTGATTGGGTAACAAATTCAAAAAGCAACTGTCACTACCCGACTGTGTCGACTTCCAACTGTCGCCTACGGCCGTCTAGAAGGTTCTAGAAGAGTTCTGCTGGCCTATGTAGTAAAGGGTACGCATCTCATTACCCACACAATCCATCACTTCCTAGGCAGGAAAGACATGAGAGGGACACTTCCTTCCTTCATTGATCAAATGCCACCATCACTCCTTCCGCAAGCCCCAAAAGTGATGGTGTGTATAGGTGACGCAGCATATCGGCCCAGGGCAGAGAATTAATTACATGAGCCATTTTAGGAAGAGTGGTCGTGCATTTTCAAAAAGAGTATCGTATTAGTATCGTATTAGCATACTAGCTCAGCGGCCTTGCGGTTAGGGTGTCCATCCAGCCCTGAGATTGGGAGGTTGTGAGTTCGATCCCCGGGCGAGTCGTACCTCCAAAGACTATACAAATGCTACCCGATGCCTCCCTGCTTGGCACTCAGCAGGGTTGGATTGGGGG
>NW_027663131.1:0-2500 GCF_963989245.1 Nansenia antarctica | reverse complement strand
AACTGACAGGGAGCCAGTGTAGTGATCTCAAGTCAGGTGTGATGTGCGCTCTTCGTTTGGTCCTAGTAAGGACACGAGCAGCAGCATTCTGAACCATTTGTAGTCTATTAATCATTTTTTGGGGGAGACCTGTCAGGAGAGCATTACAGTAATCTAGCCTACTAGTAACAAACACATAAGATAAGGCAAGGAGGGCTTTTTACGCCATCAAAAGGAACATCAAGTTAGACTTTCCTATTCAAATCTGGGTCAAATTATTGGACTCCGTTATAGAACCCATTTCCCTCTATGGTTGCGAGGTCTGGGGTCCACCTGCCAACCAAGATTTTGCAAAATGGGACAAACACCAAATTGAGACTCTGCATGCAGAGTTCTGCAAATCCATTCTTCGTATCCAACGTAAACACCAAATAACGCATGCAGAGCAGAATTAGGACGATACCCACTAATTATAAAAATTCAAAAGAGAGTGTTTAAATGTTACAACCACCTAAAAGAAAGTCACCCTGACACGCTCCACAACAAAGCCCTTACCCACAGAGAGACTCTAGGGAGATGCCCCCTCAGCCAGCTAGTTCTGGGACTCTCACAGTCACAAGCAGAGCCACCTATTAGACTAAACCAAATTATAAGAAAACAAAAAGAAAATTACCTGACACATTGGCAAGAATCAGCCAAAAACCAGAGCAAATTGGAATGCTATTTGGCCCTAAACAGAAAATACACAGTGGCAGAATACCTGAGTACTGTGACAGACCCAAAGCTAAGGAAATCCTTGACTATGTACAGACTCAGTGAACACAACCTGGCCATCGAGAAAGGCCGCCACAGGCAGACCTGGCTCCCAAACTGTTGATATAGATGTTGAAGAGGGTTGGACTCAAGCTGCATCCCTGTCTAACCCCCCGGCTTTGGGAAAAGAAGTCTGTGTGGTTTTTGCCAATCTTAACAGCACACTTGTTAGTGTACATTGACTTTATGATGTCGTAGGTTTTTCCTCCAACACCATTGATAGGTTTGAATTGTGTTTTCATGATGTTGTGGATGTTTTGAAGAGTACATTGAGTCCATGTGCTCTGTGCATTTCTGTTCTATTCTGAGAATTCAACTGTGTGCTTCTTAAACACAACTATACAAGGCCCCTTTCCACTCCTTATCTTCTATCCCAGCCTGGGTAGTTTCCCTTCCTGACATTGTGTTGTCAGAGGGGCCCTGTCGTAAATCTGATTTTGCTAAACGCTGTACTTGTCCATGAAACCCCCTCCTCCTGTACATGTGTGTTCCTGACATTGTGTTGTCTGAGTCGCCCAGCAGAGAAACTGCTTATGATAACTGAACCAATGAAAGTGTTGGTGCTTACGCTGCACTTCCTCATGAAAAGTGCCTCCTCCTATCCATTTGTGTTACATGTGTGTCTTTCTGTTAAGAATAAAAGACCTGCTCACGGGAGAAAAGATTAGTCTGAATCCGGAGTCTCTACGGGAGACTTCGCATTCATTCTCCTTGCAAGAAAATAATAATCATGATGAATTCCGTGTCTCTTTGTTGTTTAAAGTCTACTACGGTCTGTTTGAACTAGCGATGGGTTAGCATGGCCTGCTTTACAACCAGGCTGACCAGATATAGCATTTAACCCTATTAGAACCGAACAACCATTTTCCAACAGTGTGAATAGCAGACCTTTGTGCCAAATTGAATCAAAGGCTTTTTTGAAATCTACGAAGCAGGCGAATAGTTTGCTTTTGTTTTTGTTTATTTGGTTGTCAATTAGGGTGCTGAGGGTGTATATGGTCTGTTGTATGATACTTTGGTAAAACCAATTTGGGATTTGCTTAGGACATTGTTTACAGTGAGGTAATGTAGTTTCTCTCTGTCTCTCTCTCTCACTCTCTCTCACTCTCACTCTCTCACTTTCTCTCTCTGTCTCTCTCTTTCTCTTTCTCTCTCTCTCTCTCCCTCCCTCTCTCTCTCTCTCATTCCCTCGTTGCCTCTCTCCTTCCCTCTCTCTCTCCCCCCCCTCTCTCTCCCTCTCTCTCTCTCTCTCTCTCTCTCTCTCTGTGTTGTCTTCTCTGGGTCCTGAGGCCTGATTGATAGCAGACTCAGAGAGAGAGAGTGTGTGATGTCTCTGTTCTCCCATAATGCACTTCACTTGATGCACAACAACATGTCAGAATAACACTTAGATCACCGCTTCTTTGTCCCTCATCTATTTTGACGGATGCAGGATGCCGTACTTCCCTGCTGATGGGTCTAACCGCACGAGAGAGAGGGAGAAATAGAGATAGAGATAGAGAGAGAGGGAGAGAGACGGACAGAGATGGAGAGGGAGAGGGAGAGGGAGAGAGGTAGAAAGAGAGAGAGAGAGAGCTTTTCGTTGATCAACGGCAGAGTCAAAAATGAACAGATTGATTGAACCTGGGAATGACTTCTCTACTTCTCCTTCTCCTCCTCCTCCTCCTTCTTCTCCTCCTCCTCCTCCTCTTCCTCCTCCTCCTCCTCC
>NW_027663132.1:52500-53547 GCF_963989245.1 Nansenia antarctica | reverse complement strand
ATGCATCCATGGGCTTAGCTCGGGCAGAAAATAATCTGGAATGGGGAAGACTCTGTGTGCTACAGTTCAAACAGGAAAAAGGCAAATGACAAATTCTGGACCTGAGGACTGGGAGCGAGGAGACAGGGGGAGAAAGAGATTAAGAGCTACACCATTGTTTACCTCCTCCAAGGTGCAGGATACTTTGTCGTTTATAAATGTTGCTAGCTGTTATTGGCTACCTTGCAGGCTTTTGGGAAAGAGGAAGGGGAAAATGGAGGGGGGGCGGGGGAGGGGGGTTCGATACAACTTTAATAATGCGTGGCAGGGGCTAAATGAGGCATTCTGCGGTACTTTAAGACGTCTCCCCCCCCCCCCCCCCCCCCCCCACCCATCTCCCCCTCACGGCCTCTCCCCCACCCATCTCCCCCTCACGGCCTCTCCCCCACCCATCCCCCCTCACGGCCTCTCCCCCACCCATCCCCCCTCACGGTCTCAGGGCCTGAATTATTAAAAGTGTTGTTTTCCCTTATTGCATTGCAGCATTGTGCCTCGTCGCTAGAAATGAGCTGCGCTCTGGAGCTCTTTGCTAAAGCTACCCACCTTCATCTGCAGTGTCAGGGGATGAGCCGTGAGAGCAGTGGCCAGCACACGTGCACACGCGCACACAAACAGACACAGACACACGTGCACACGCAGGCACACACAGACACAGACACACACGCACACACAGACACACACGCGCACAGACACACGCACGCATAGACACACGCACGCACGCACACACAGACATACACACACACACACACACACACACAGAAACATCTATACTCAACCACACCCAACATCCAAACTTTCGATGATTATAGACCCAGATATTGTCTGGCGTTTTTTTTTCCTTCCTTCAGTAATTCCCGGCTTTGTGTCGTGCTACTGTGCATAGTGCACCGTCTCAACAGAGCAGGCATTATTCATGGTTTAACGTAAGGGATACATTGTGGTATTCTGTGTTATAAGCTAACAGAGAGATAGAGTTGCATTTGGTAAGGCTTTCTAGTACACAGGCAA
>NW_027663132.1:15000-50000 GCF_963989245.1 Nansenia antarctica | reverse complement strand
GTCCTCATAGGAGGGCTGGGCTGATGTGCAAACGGGGGTGGGGCGAGGTCAGAGGGTGGGAGGGGTCAAGAAGTCTGCTTTCTCATGTTGATGGAGAAGGCAAGTCTATCACATAATGACTTAGAACACATCCCATAATATCGGTCTGATCAAAAATCCCTTCATTGTTACCCGTTTTTTCAGACAGATATTTTTTAGTTTTAGTCCCCCGATCCCTATGACCATCACAAACGGATATTTCTCCACTAAAGACCCCGCTAACGCAGATAGAAGTTCATCATCGCTAGTTGGGGACGAATCCGCGTTTCGCGCTATCGATCCCGGGAGAGCGGACGTCTCTCGATCCGTCACTGCATGCTAAGTCAATACACCCTCGCCGATCGATATTCATAACAATCAATGTTGCATTCCCCCTATTATATCTCTTTCCATGTGCAATGATTTCCTATGATTTAATTTGAGCCTCTTCTTGATAGCCACGGCGCCTTGCTGCAGTGTTGCAGTGTTGCCTTGCCGGGGTTTCTCCTTGCCCATGTCAATGACAGCTGCTTATGTGTGTGTTTTTTGTGTCCCCTCCCTCTCTCCCTCATCCCCTTGTGTCCCCTGTAGGAAACACGCTGTCTAAGTCAGGAAACATTGCTGTCTTCGGGAACGTGGTGTACAGCGGGTTGCTGAACGATCACCTGTGGCATTTAGGAGTGCCCCTCTTCACAAGACTGGTAAGAGCTGCCGGTTGTCCCTCTGTGCACACTTACCCCCGTTTTGTCGACGAGCGATTCGCCGATGTGTCTCTCAGGAGCGAGAGAGGAGATTGCAGGTAGATGAATCCCTGCCTGCCGGTCTCTGGCGGGCAGGTTTTGATGCCTGCTGACCGTTGACACGTGTTATTTGAAGTTATACTGAACACACATGATATGAAAGTCTTCTGCTGCTACCAGGTTGGCAGTCTAGGGATCCCCCCCCCCCCCCCCCGAACACATCTTATCGCCTTGTGCTTTTTCTGTTTTATTCTTTTTTTCATTTCCACCCCTCCTTCAAATACTTTTGTACCTCTAAAGATTGGATTTCAAGCGAAAGAAACCCTCATGTGAGGCCAACTACAGTAAGTGAAGATGTCAGGAACATTCTTCTAGATTCTTCTGTACTGTACTGTGGATACGGCTCACTCTGCCTTTGAGGCTTCTTATAAAGAGGCAGTCTAGTTTCCACTAGAGCCAAACTAAATAATTCATAAAATGTAGTCTCATTGCAGACAGTCTAAGCGAAAATTACATGGTTGTAATTAACGGCTTGAGTAGTTGATTCCTGGTTTAAGAGTTAACGATAAGTATTTATCCCTATTTGTCAAAAGGAAATTGAATGTTGGTTTTAGATTCAGATAATAATGTCACTTTGGAATCTGCCCATGTCAGTTATACTACACAGGCTTTCAATAATGTTTGCCGTCTTGAGAGAGGGGGAGGATAGGGCTGGAGAGATGGAGGGATGTCGTCCAGCTCAAGATAGGGTTGCTAGCGCTGGGGTTAATTATTTCCAATTAAATTTCAACAATTAGATTTGTGCTTACAATTGAACAAATCTAGCACTCTGCTGTCAGTTATGAGCTCTGCATCACTACTGATTGGTGCATAAGGGTTGCATTTGATTTGGTTATGTTAAACTGATAATTCAGTTGATCTCATAACATTTGAAAAGATGTTTGATTATCAATTAATGTCACATAGTGTAGCTGGAAGCAGAGTGTCCCTGGTAGGTGTTATAATCAGCAAGAGAGTGTCCCTGGTAGGTGTTATAATCAGCAAGAGAGTGTCCCTGGTAGGTGTTATAATCAGCAAGAGAGTGTCCCTGGTAGGTGTTATAATCAGCAAGAGAGTGTCCCTGGTAGGTGTTATAATCAGCAAGAGAGTGTCCCTGGTAGGTGTTATAATCAGCAAGAGAGTGTCCCTGGTAGGTGTTATAATCAGCAAGAGAGTGTCCCTGGTAGGTGTTATAATCAGCAAGAGAGTGTCCCTGGTAGGTGTTATAATCAGCAAGAGAGTGTCCCTGGTAGGTGTTATAATCAGCAAGAGAGTGTCCCTGGTAGGTGTTATAATCAGCAAGAGAGTGTCCCTGGTAGGTGTTATAAGCAGCAAGAGAGTGTCCTTAGTAGGTGTTATAATCAGCAAGAGAGTGTCCCTGGTAGGTGTTATAATCAGCAAGAGAGTGTCCTTAGTAGGTGTTATAAGCAGAAAGAGAGTGTCCCTGGTAGGTGTTATAAGCAGTAGGACAGTGTCCCTGGTAGGTGTTATAAGCAGTAGGACAGTGTCCCTGGTAGGTGTTATAAGCAGCAAGAGAGTGTCCCTGGTAGGTGTTATAAGCAGCAGGACAGTGTCCCTAGAAGGTGTTGGATGTGCACAATCCCAGCATGTGAAATGTGCATCATACTGTTGCAAGGCGATGCTGCTACTTCCTGGATTTCAATTTTCACAGATTTCCGAGCGTTACCATGTGATGTCAATCGCGTTATGGCCGACACTCCTCCTAAGATTCTTACCATTCAAATATTCAAATATTGTAATGAATCAATACAATCTGATTGGGTTTTAATATGTATATTAATATGTATATGTATATGTATATGCATATACATGTTTGAAGCAAACATGGTCCTAATGAGAGACCTACAGTATGAACCCAAGTGTATCACTATGGGACAAGCGGGCCACTATACCTTTTCCCGAAAAATGCAAAATATGCAAATGTTGCATATATGCTTGCTTTACTGCCACCATGTGTCCAACTGTCACCGTATTAGCTGTGTGGGTGTGGTGTCGGTTTTGGAGGATTATTTTCTTTTAAAATAATAACAGCAAGAACTATACATTTAGTGGGAAAACACATGTACGCACGCACCCACACACAGCACGACAATCAATGATTCAGAGCACGGTGACTTATGCTGAGGTGAAGCCTTTGAAGGATGAAGAAATGATAAAGACATGAAACAATATAGCTGTCAGGGATGTGGCTTTCATTTAAATGTTTAAACAGGGTTTATTCACTGAAAATATGGCTACTGTTCATAGCAATAAAAAGAATTGGAAAATAATGCGTTAGAGAACACTAAACTGGAAAAGTCTTTCAGGGTTCACAACTTTGTTAGGCTTCCCAAGTGGGCTGTGAATAATACAAAATGTTGTATACAGATTTTAAACACACACGCACACACACAAACACACAAACACACACACACACACACACACACACACACACAGGTAATGAATATAATAACCACCCTGCGCTGTTGCTGTTCTTCACGTCGATCCTGCTGTCTCCTCCAGCGCTGGCTGTTGTGTTGATGTTAAAGCTGGCGAAGGTAGTGCCGGGGAACACTTGTTCATTAGGAGGTGTTTGCTCGCTTGCGTCGTGCGGTTCACACTGTGACAGCAAGGTGTGGTCTCGCAAGGTACGGTACTCGCTGTGCCTGCCTGTCCCCGACACACCACGCCTGCCCTGGAGTGGTATCAGCAAGGCACACAGGGGCCCTCCTCAGTCCCCATACAACCTCTAATTACTGCCGAACACTGCCAGTACACAGCCCTGGGCAAGCACTGCCTAGTACCATGCCGAGACATAAACATACTGCATTATTAACATAACATACATATGTCTGTATACATCGCTGTATATGTCCATATAAATACAGATATATATCTCAATATATGTTGTATGTGTATGTGTATCTGTACACTAGTTGTTGTAGTCGACATAAAGTCACACAATGTGAGTTGGCCAGTAATGTCGTGTCATTTCAAACAACAATGCAGGGTGGCCTCTAACAGGAACATTTCAGGAGAAGTTTTTCCGCATTGGACTATTTTTCTTCGAAGCTTAACCCAGATTGGTTCCAGCTGTTCAGAAGTCTCCCCTCGATCATCCTTTCGTATCTAGAAATACCTATACCTACCTGCGGAGGGGACGGAGGCATAATACAAATACCTCGCTTCAGATTAGTACTCGTGCTTCACCAAATGTCACTCTTGAAATCGAACGCGGCCATTATAGGAAGCTATTCTATGAGACACGGGATGGAGAATCCTTTTCTCCCGGTCTTGAGCCCCACCAGCTCAGAGGCCATTGGATGGAACAGCAAAATGGTAAGGATGGGTTGAGAGAACCCAATCCACTATAGCGCACAGAGCTCTGGAGTGTGCCACCAGAATGGAGTTTGTTCAGGTTTGTTGAACTTGCTTCCAGTTCAAGTCTAAAACAAAAACTTTTTTTTTTCCTGTCTGGATTTGTCCAAACAGCTAAGTGTTGAGTAACATGTAGGCCTAAAGTTTGTGGTACATTTTCTTTTCCGATGAACTAGGGTTCGATTGGCCTTTCACGTTGGCTATCTCTTGTCTAGAAGTGAATTGATTGCATTTTCAAGTTTTGACTTGTCATTGTGAAACAGTTACATGAACCAAGGTGGCTAGGTGGTCATGCTGGGTGGCCTGTCTCTACATGACTATGACGCTGGTTAGACACAGTGGCTGGAATAGAGGACACAACTGGATGTTTGTACTTGCTATTGTGGTATTTTTATCCCACAAGCGCGACACACAGATTTTGACAATGTATCAGGGTTTTTTTTCTCCCCGGTAAAGCCATTATTAGCTCTCGTTCTATGTCCTTTATTAACTAGCTAATTAGTATTGTTTAGTTTTTTTCTCCCTTTGAGCCCAAGGGCAATGTTTTTTTGCTAACACACCTCGAGTTCCCGCGCGGGTTCTGCCTCTATTTGAAGCCACGCCTCACAGTTGTGCGATTCGTTCGAGTTGAACCTGTGACAAATACTTTTACTCAGTCACTCCTATAGAATTCAATGACCACTCCCTCTAAGGCCAACTTGGATTAGTTGATATTCCAGGCTTATCTGTACTGTGCGCAATAGCCTGGGGCCTGGAAGGTTAACAGACTACATGTTGACGGAACGACCTCGCCTCCCTCTACCGAGACCACCAGGACGCCATGATGCTGAGGGCCGAGTGCTCGTGGGACACCATTTCAACGTTCCCCCTGTGGAGGTCTGTCTCTGAGATGATGAGGAGATCAGAGTATGGTCTAACAGATAATGTTCTATTGAGCTGTTCCCTTCTAACTAGCAGTGAGAACGATACCATGAAATATTGAGAGAGGGGGGGGGTGATTCTGTTGTTGGGGGTGGGGTGTGTGCGGGGGAGGGAGAGGGGGCATTTTAGACTGAATATAGTCAATTTAAGTCATTTACTTCCTCCTTTCTTTGAAAGCCTGGCCTCCTATAATGGACAGCCAAGTCTCCTGGGAGGGTCTTAGTCTATGGTGGAAAGACTAAATGGGCGGGAGAGCCACTTGCATCATGGGTAAACACTACAGAGATGTCCAAAAGGAAAAGTTGAATGAGAGAGAGAGAGAGAGAGAGAGAGAGAGAGAGAGAGAGAGAGAGAGAGAGAGAGATTGAAGAAATAACATGTCTAGGCCCAGGCGCTCCATCCTCTTCCCAATTCCCTTTTTATTTCCATTTCCATCGGTAATTGAGGGCTGGAGATCCCAGGGAAGAAGACATTGGGATTTTGCGATGTTAAAATGCCTTCAGATTCTCAACTTATTTTCTCCATTCTACCTTTTTTCTAATCCCTGAAACCCCAAGTGCCCTGCGCATTAGCGCCAGTACGTGATGCTCTCTCTATATGTTTGTCTATTTCCCCTTCCCTCCCTCCCCTCTTCCCTCCCTTCTTCCTTCTTCCTCTCTCTGTCTCTTGCTCTCTCTCTCTCTCCCTTTCCCCCTTTCTCCCTCTCTCTCTCTCTCTCTCTCTCTCTCTCTCTCTCTCTCTCTACCCTCAGTTATTTATGAGGAGGACTTGAAATAGACTTCAGTATTTGATAAAAGCGTGATCCTTAATCCGAGTTGCCTGAGAAGTGCATTTCATTTTTATTTCCCATCAGAGATTGATGGAGGAGGGGGGCGGTTCCCCTCTCTGTGATTGCTAATGTAAATCCATTGGGTCTGGCGGACATGTAAAAAGATATGGACGACTTGTATGTTAATGCACCGCAATAAGAGATTGTGTGTGTACACAGTGGTAGAACGGCTGTCTGGTGATTTGAAGATATGAAAAAGAAGAAAGGCATGATAAATGTCTGACTTACAGTATGCCTTGAGTTATCCTACGGAAATAAAATATATATAGGCCTAATGTATATCCGTCTGAAAAAAACGAACCACTTTCAGTATCTAACAGCCATGCATTCTTTTTTTAAGTATTCCAATCCGTTATTCAAACAATATTTGGAGTTCCTAAATCATCTAGCCGGACGTTCCTGAAATATTTCAATGTTCGCTTGCTGGAATTTTCTGGAAAGAGAAAGAAATAACAAGGAAAAAAAATAAAAAATAAAAAGATGATGAATTTAAGATGACAATAGACCATATGAATAAGGCCCCTTGTGTACCGATTCGCTCAAAGCCAGCTGCAAATTTAACTCCATCCTTCTTATGTGGCAATTACCGATGGGGGTAACATAACCTGAATATATCCCCCTCTGTTCATTACAACAATCTTCTCTATGGCTGGCAAATGTTCTTTAGGATCTTACAACAAATTAGCTCATCCCCCAGGACGCCTTTTATTGGATGATCCCGTTCGGGGAGGAAGCCGCAGAAACCACTCCAGCTCTCCGCAGTCCCCCCCCCCCCCCCCCCCCCGGTTGCCACGGGGTTAATATTTAAAAGCGTGAGCTCCCAGTCGTGTATTGATGATATGTTTTGAAAATTGCTGAGGCAGGCTCATTGTTACAATGCTGTCTAAAAGATAGCCAAACCCCCCCCCCCTCCCTTTCCCTCCGCCCCCCCCCCACACCCCTCCCTTCTCCTTTACAGCCGCCAGATGGAGAACACACTAAAGCATGTAATGTAATAGAACCTCAGCCGCACACGTTACGCGCCCTAACCAAATTCCTCTGTTTTCTGATATTATATCAGCATAAACTACCCACCTCCCCCCCCCCCTCCCACCCCCCCACCCCACACACACACACTCACACACACACACACACACACACACACACATACACACCACCACCAGCATTAGCTTCTATGTGTTGTTGATCACCAGCTCCCGTCTCTCTGATCAGAACATAGCTGAAAGAGATAGACACGTAGACTGTACACACAGATAGACACGTACTGTATACACACACACACACACACACACACACACACACACACACACACACTTCAGGCAGCCAGCCGTCTGCAGTTCAAGGTGAAAAGAAAGAAAACAGAGATGATTAGCTGCTCCTCCTAAACGCCTATGGCGTGTGCTAGTGCTTGCAATCTTTATTTGGAGCTCATGCATTGTCTCTCCCCGTTCGACCGAAAAGCTGCCCTGACTCCAGCCCTGCCCAGCCCTGCCCAGCCCTCCTCCCTCAGACAGGGGAGGAAGA
Organism: Nansenia antarctica; assembly: GCF_963989245.1. NCBI lineage: Eukaryota > Metazoa > Chordata > Actinopteri > Argentiniformes > Microstomatidae > Nansenia > Nansenia antarctica. The sequence goes on along the minus strand of NW_027663132.1, from coordinate 42,551 downwards.
GGAGAGGGAACCTCTCTCGCCTCAGATAGCCCGCCACTATCAATAGCATCATCATCAACAGAAGCAACTCACCCCCTCCACACCCCCCACACTCCACCCCACCCCACTCCAAACCACCTACCCCCCCCTCACCCCCTCTCCCCCCCCCCTCCCTCACACACACTTCCATCCCTAAACCCCCCCTCCCCGCCACCCCCCTTCCTCCCTCCCTCCCTCCCTCCCTCCCCGGGATGCTGAATTTTACAGTACCGTCTGTGAGATCCCGCGGTTTGTGTTTTCGGCGCGCTCCTCTATGCAGAGGAACACGGCTCCAGTGGAGGAACGCTGGAGGCAGCTGTCAAGCGCAGGCTGCTCCTGCTCTAGTTGAGCCTCTGTGCTGTACTGACTGATTTCACATTCACCAATAAGAGACAGCACAAGCCAAGACAGAGTGAGAGAAACCGAGTGGGAGAGGGGAGTAGAGAGAGAGAGAGAGAGGAGAGAGAGAGAGAGAGAGAGAGAGAGAGAGGGAGTAGAGAGAGAGAGAGAGAGAGAGAGAGGGAGTAGAGAGAGAGAGAGAGAGAGAGAGAGAGGGAGTAGAGAGAGAGAGAGAGGGAGTAGAGAGAGTAGAGAGAGAGAGAGAGAGAGAGGGAGTAGAGAGTAGAGAGAGAGAGAGAGAGAGAGAGAGAGAGAGAGTCGAAGTGAGTGGTGTGGAGAGGCGAGGGGAGTCGAAGAGTATCAAAAGAAAAAAGAGGTTAGAACACCTCCCTAGCTTTCTTCTTTTCCTCTCTCTCCTGTCTGCTTTTTTCCCCTCTCTCTCTGTGTGTGTGTGTGGCTGAAAGAAGAGCGAAAAAAGGGGGCTTTTTTGACAAATGAAGGGAAGAGAAATCAGCTGCCATAGAAGAAGAGAAGGGGAAACAATCTAGTCAAGCCCCATTGAACAGTTGAGAGGGAGGGCTGCCCCAGCGGAAGAGGGACCAGTAAAGCGCTCGTTCCAAACGGTCGGACTCGCTCTTCCTGACGCCCCCCCCCCCCCACACACGCTGGCTGGACTTGTCCCACCGCCGCTCAGCCCCACTCTCCGCGCGTGCACCCTCAACTGTCCTGCTTCCGAAATGATGATGTATTTTTGGGTGAGTACAGTACCACGGAGATGGTTGTTGTTTACTTTAGAGCCTTCCCTCGAACTGCAGAGGGAGGTAGAGTGTGTGTGTGTGTGTGTGTGTGTGTGTGCGTGCAGTGTTTGAACATGTATTATTACATCTACACAGTACAGTATGTGTCAGTGTGTAGACTTGTGTTTGGAAAGTTACAACGTCGACCGAGTAGTGGTATTTTGTTTGTGCGGTTCAACACACTGCGCACTACTTGAGTGTCATTGTGAAATATCTGGTGTGTGTGTGTATGTTTGCATCTGTGTGTGTGTGTGTGTGTGTGTGTCTCCCAGTCGCATGCATGAACAGAGCTGATGGTTATTCAACTTTCATGTGTTGTTTTATTAATGGTGGTGGTGGTGGTGGGGGGGGGGGGGGTTCCTACAGCCATAGAGGCCTGCCACTTCCTCTTCACATGAGATGTATTCAACCTTAAATGTGATTGGACGCTAGGGTGCATTATTACTTCACTGCATTTCTCCATCTTTTTGTATTATGCGTACCTAATTGAATTAGCCGGTGTGTATGTATCCATTTTAATATAGAATTGGATGTCAACTTCCCTCACAATGTTATAGCCGGTATACATTCGGGGGGCCACATTTTTACATCCGCAGCTTGCCGGTCTGTTCTTTGAGTGCATTTTAAGACGCGTTTACTACCCGTAATTCTCTCTCTCTCTCTCGTTTTTTTTTTTTTTTTTACTGAACTGAACTATGATTATGATTAATTTAGTGGCATTACAAGTACAGTAAGAATTGCGCTGCAGTAATCGTAGCAGCAGATGAGTTCTTCATGTGTGAGATCATATGTGACTCCTCGGAGCAGTTTTGTCTGCTGCGTGGTTTTTGTATTCACGCCACGACAATCCCCATTCAATACCGTCTGCTTTCTCTCCTCCACGTTGAGACATTCACAGTAATGCAGATCACAGGCGCCCCTTACAATCCATATCCATTTACTGACTTTATACCATTCTCTTCTGTACAGTAACTCTGGAACAACACACAATCCACTTGATGGGGAAAAAAAAGAAGATTTCCCCCTCCAATTTATTTTTTTCTTCTTCTTCGTCCTTATCATAAACCTATCGAGCTGTAGTGGAATCGGGGGGGGGATATACTTCTGGTGCAGAGCGGGAAGGGAAGGGCAGGGTGCGATGGTGGGGGGTATCGATTGCGAGTTCAGATTTCGGGAGGGAGAGAAGAATAATGTTCAGGAGGAACTTTACTCTACCTGGGCTACTCCATTCACAGGCTCGGTCACATTTCCTGAGCCCCAGAAAGACTAAATCAACTTTTCTGTTTGTTTATTTCCGTTTTTTTCATGATAAAAGCGACAACCCCCAAGCGCATGAATAATAAACCATGTTATGAATGAAATACATGCGATGTAGTACACACAGTAGGAGCCCTGCTTCCAGGGCTGTACCGGCTCTAATGCGGTTTAGGTTTTATGACTACGACTATCCGACCCGGGCCTCCCTGGCAGCCAAAGCAATTAAGTTTTCCAGTGAGGTGCTACTTGCTAACAGAGGTGTGATGCTAATTGAGAGAGGCATCCCCTCCTGTCTTTGAACGAGCGCAGGCCCCTTTGAAGGTGTGTGTGCTGTGGCACCGCAGATCACCTCGCTCCCCCCCCCTCCCTCCTCCCCTCTTTCATCACCGCCACGTCTTATCCGGTCTCCTGTGCGACTGCCCGCCCGCCACACAGCTGCAATGTTGGGAAGACGGCCGCGGTGGCGTCGGCGCGGTGCGGTGGCTTGGACGCAGTGTGGCGCAGGGGTGTGGGGATGGGGGGAGGGGAGGGGCGGGGTTGGGAGGAGGGGGGGGGGGGGGGTTGGCACGACGATGATCTTTATCTAACCCAGTTAATCTGGGGGAAGATTTACAGGCGGCGGTGGCTGTGTGTGTGTGTGTGTGTGTGTGTTGTTGTCGCCCCACATTTAGTTTAGGGAGGAGGGTGCGGGGGGGGGGGGTGTGTGTGGGGAGGGGGGGGGGGGGCGGAAGGGGGGGTACAGGGGGGGGGTACAGGCTCCTGTTTCAGCTGCAGGTGGTGAACATTACCTCCCCTCCCTCCGGATGCCTGTCAGGCCTGCATCAGTCTAGGGAACCTGCGAGCTCCCCTCATTAGAATATTTATTCACCAAGCAGATGTTCTTATCCAGGGCAATTACCTTTGGCTTACATTTCCCTGTTGCCCACTGATATAGATGAATGTGTATACAAAGACGGCCCAGGTTAGGCAGCGTGCTCCTGGGTACCACCCACCACATCCGCCTCCCACTTCTCCACACCTCCTCCCTCCCCATAGGCAACACATCCAAACTAGCAACAGTCTGGTGCTACTGAATGCACCCTTTACCCCATCCACCACCACCACCACCACCACCACCACCACCACCACCACCACTGTAGATGGAAGGAACAAATGGCAGGATTAACTAGGGGATGGACAGATGAACGCAGGGATGGCCTGTATATCATTCTCCCCACTCGGCTGTTCCTTTGCATTAGAAAGATAGGCAACGAGGAGGGGAGAAACCATGCATGCTTCTGTCCTCCCCTCAACGCCATGAATAATTTAGCAGTGCAGGGCCCTCTCTGCCGAGCAGAGATGGTGGTAATGGGGGGAGAGTGGATATAGGGCTGGATGGAGCCTCGGTTGACGTTCGAGTTCTCTACCAGCCACAATCACTCCGCTCCCATATGGTAGCATGCCAGTCCTGTGCACTGGGCTGTGCTGTCAGTGCGCCTGACCTATATTAATGGTGTGTTTGTATCTTTTATTTGGGGGGGGGGGATGACGTTTTTGAGTTCCGTAGACAGCGGAACGGAAGTGTTGTGGAGAGGTCTCCTCGAGTCACTGAACCAGGAAGTGGTTGTTGTTGTTGTTGTTGTTGTTTTTGTTTGTATTCATTATAGGTGTGAACCCTCAAGGAAGTCGTTTGTCGCCCAATCTGTGAGTCCGCACCGTTAATCCGGATGTGAATGTACAGGACCTGGTGTTTGATTTGAACCCAAAGAAAGACAGTTGTTGTTTCGAGAAAGAAACATCTAAAACACCTGATTTAAACTATTTATTTTCATTTTCCTTGAGATTGTCACAGATTGCAGCTTGCAGCGTTCGATTATACGGATACAAATCGAAAATACCCATTCCGTGTGGTGAAACACAGGCATCTGGGCTTTGACTCGTTTCCAACAAACGTCGAGGGTTTATCCCCCGACTTTCATAGGCGGTTGAGATTCATGGACGGATGGCAGCATATGGAGGCAGGGCTGATCGGCGGTGCGGGGCTGGGCAGGCCAGCGAGTCCAGGGCCACCGGTTTCATATTGCAAGATGAAGTGCCTGCGATCGTTTGTTAATGTATTAATTGATCTGTGTCCTCAGACACGAGGCGAATCAGGAGTAGTGTCACGTAGACTCTTTAGTACTCCCAGAGACGCTTTCATTAGCTGGCGCTAGCTGGCTCTCCACCCCCATTACAGGTCTGTGTCGCCACACACTTACCTACTTACCTGACTGCTGTAATGACTTTGGACATTTCTATCTCCCTCCACCCAGCGAAGTCCACCCGGGCATGCCAGGGGAAACTTTGGGCTTAGCATCAAAATAGGAGGCATTTCTGGGAGTAGGGGAATGTTAGTAGTGATTCTCTTAAAGGGATCTTGTAGAGACGTGTACAGTAGTACAAAGACCAGAACCCAAGTCCCTTGTAAGATCCGATAATGGCTGTTACAGTATAACCATTCATTAACTTTCATGAGACACGTTTATTTATTTATTTATTTATTTTTTCTACAACTGGCAGGCGTGGTCCAGTGTCATGGCATGTCGTATATACTGTATGAACTGTGGTTCATTATAAAGGTTTGTATTTCCCCTCTAAACATACATGCAGTGTTACAACAATTGAAATCCCCCCCAAACTTTGTTGTAAGTATTACATTGTGATTGCGGTGTGTTTGGGAGAGTGCAGGAGGCCTCCAGAAAGGCCGAAAGAGAGCTAGGGAGGTTGGAGAATCCCAAATCTGAATCCGTCCGCTTTAGTCCGTTGGATCATTAGTGTTCAGCAGCTTTAACAATAATTCTGTGCGCTTTTGCACTCTCCCCCTAGGGGCTAATGGGTCTAGGGCCCAGCTAATTGTAATTAGACTCTGACAGCGGGTTTTTACTCGCAGGATTTTCACACCGCAGTCCTCTTTGATATTAGACTGCTCAGCTGATAAGAAGATTAGATAGGCCTAGCCCAAGAAGGAAGAAAATGGAGGAGAGAAGGAGTGAGAGAGGAGCGGGGGGGCGTGGGGGGGCGGTCGGGTGGAGGAGTGGAAGGGTGGAAGGGTGGGTTCTTCTTAAACTACAGAAAGAGACACCTACACGGGGGAAATCACTGGCGAGTTTAGCCGAGGAAAATAGATCCGGACGCCGTAAAAGCCTTGCTAGCTCGCTTATTGCACCTGCTATCATTAGCGCTTTTGTACACATGGTCAGCCTCCCAGGGAAAAGTCATTATCCAGCTGTGCCGTTATTTTTCTGCTGTTTTCTCCTAGCGGAGTGTGACTTCAGGGCTATAGCCAGCGCACCGTTTAATGCCTTCCAACACAATAAAGGACTCTAGCCTTAATGATGTGGGATTGGATGGCCATGCCTCAGGTTGTCCAGGGGCTTGTGAGGCGTTACCGGGGCCGGCCATTTTGCCTCGATACCACCGTGGACGGCACACGTTCCATTCAGCCCCAGCCATTCCAAAGAGGGGGAAAAATAAAATCACTTTTTTTTTTCCGTGATTAACGGAGAGAGAGAGAGAGAGTGAGAGAGAGAGAGAGAAAGAGAAAGAGAGAGAGAGAGTGAGAGAGAGAGAGAGAGAGAGAGAGAGAGAGAGAGAGAGAGAGAGAGAGAGAGAGAGAGAGAGAGAGAGAGAGAGAGAGAGAGAGAGAGAGAGAGAGAGAGAGAGAGAGAGAGAGAGAGAGAGAGAGAGAGAGAGAGAGAGAGAGAGAAAGTGAAAGTGAGGAACTGTCGCTTTAACACCCGGCCTAGTGAACAATGAACAGCAGAGGAGCCCGGGCTAATAGTCAAATGTAAACATGCTAACGCACGCATGTTGGACGTTGTTATATAACACCGGGGCTGATATAGATTCCCACTCATGACTCACGGATGACTGCACATAACACAACGCTAAGCATGTGTTTGATAGATTCCTCCTTCTACGTATTCAGCTAAAGCCCAGACCCACGTTTCACCTGCAGCAGCAGAGCTCACCCCCGCTGAGCTCAAGGACTAGCAAGAATAAAAAATGAAGGGAAGCTTAGCGCACCAACTCAGCGAGAAGAGATGATGCATCGAGAAACTGGCCGAAAAGTTCAAACATGTGTGCCCTTTTTATGATGTCTGACACAATATACTTACGGCTGATCAATATGGTAAGACATCATGGGAGATTGAACACTGATTGAAGGGATAACTTATAAGCTGTGGGCTCATCGAATATGTCAGTTAGACCTGAGAGAGAGACGGCATCTATTCCTGGGCAATTTAGAGGCTACAGTCGTTTAAAACAAGACGTGCCCAGCCGATTTATTTATACTTTCTCAGCACATATGTACAGACAGCCACATCATAAAGCCACTTTTGAAATCCTTCTCCTTTCTTTTCTTTTTTTTTATTATCAGAATGTAGCTTTTATTCACTCCAGTCGTTCGTTCGACTAAAGCTCGGCTAAAACCTTGATAAATTCTCCTCGATTGCACTGTTGCACTGTGAATAAATCTGGGATTATGTCTCCTATTGCCATTCCTCATCCTTTCACCGGTGTTGGAACAGAAGGTGCGCGCATCACCATAACACGTCTGTGCCATAGATATGCCCTGAAGTGTCAGTTCCAACATACAGAAAAAATTGGAGGAGAGGGCCCCAGTGAGAATGGCAGAAACATATCCACTGGCAACTTGCCACACATGATAAGGAATCCACTTCCTCTTCTCCCCACTCGCAAACAACAAATGTAATTTGTGCGTTGCCTCTCCTTCGTTTACAATTATTCAAATACAATTAGCAGGTTATGAACTCGTGTTTTGAACCCGTGTTTTTTTTTTTTTTGCCGCAGTATAGCGTGTTTAAACATGTGAAGCGGAAGGAATATCCAATAAGGCCAACCTGCTACAATACCTTACTCTCCCTTGACCCTTCTCCCTTGACCCTATCTCCGTTTATTTATAGTAGTTGCAAATGCTATATTTAAAGCTGGTTATATACTCTTCTCAGTCAATCACAACGGGTATAAAATCCCCCTGCCATGTGCAAGGGGTTAAGAAACCGTGTGGCACCGAGGCTGTAAAATTAATGGCAGGCGAGTGACATTAGTGTTATAGGTTATTGACCGATTTCAGGGAATTTATGACCCTAATCGAGAGGCTGTGTCAAAGGGAATGAAGCAAATAAGAGTGGCTCCGACGGCATGGCCCGACTCTGGCCAGTGGACTCTTACAATTTCAGCATTCCCTGTAAATTGTGGTTGTGACTTTATAAGTCTCAGTGGAGGGCTCTTTACTCTCTCAGCCTCCCTCCTCTGGCCTTGCCCCGGGCCTACCTCCCCCTCTAGGTCAGCAGCATTGAGAGCCATTGTATGATGAGGACAGGTACTTCATATCCACTCCATGGCAGCAGTGGTCAGCAGTGTGTGTGTGTGTGTGTGTGTGTGTGTGTGTGTGTGAGTGTGTGAGTGTGTGTGTGTGTGTGTGTGTGTGTGTGTGTGTGTGTGTGTGAGTGTGAGTCTCTCTCTCTCTCTCTCTCTCTCTCTCTCTCTCTCTCTCTCTCTCTGTCTCTGTTTGTGTGTCTGTACATCTATCCATGTCCCTTGGTGTGTTTGTACTGTTGCTGTCAAAGTGGTGTTAACATGTAGCGCTGTGATTGTGTTTTTTGTTTTTATTTCTGTCAATTCTGCCCATGAAATGACTCACTGTATTACGAGCAGTCAAAGTAATTTCCTATGCTGGACTGGCCTTAATGTGTGCTGGTCAAAGCCCCCTTAAGGTACACTAGAAAGGGAAATATTCAGCAGTGTCGAGGTGGATCTCTTCATCTGTGCAAAGGGGGAGCCCATAAAGATGACTGAAGTTCTGCTGATAAATAATTCTCATTGAAACGCTGTATAATGTTGTCCATGTTGACACAGCCATTTTTTAGCTCCAAAATATCTAAGTGTATACATGTTTCGGAATAATGTGATGGCAGCCACACAGTCTAAATCGACTTGTCGTTTTTTTTTTTGTGTCGTGCTTTACGGGTTCATCTGACAATCCCACCAAATCACTTTAACGGTTTTGCTAAATATTCAGTTGCTCTAAATTTTCTTCCGAACAGACAAATCACCATTGGCACACTATGGAGAGATACCGAGCAGCGTTGTTTCGAAGCTGGCTGTTGTTTTTTTTTGTTTAAACCAGTAACCTAGCACATCTGCATAGTGGATTAATATTTAACAGCCTGCGCCCAGTAAGAGTCTGCTTTGTCTAAAAATAGATGTTGACATTACGGTGTTGACAAGTTAAGACTTGCAAATGAGCGTCGCATGATGTAAGTGCAGCTACCCCAACCCTTAGGTCTGTCTGCCTCTCTCCTTCGGCCTCGATGTCTAATGGCTCTGTGAACTAACGTTTGTGTCCTGTGCCCTAACTTGGTTTAAAAGCCCTTCAGTGTGTTTCTGACATGCCGTGCCATCGCGAACAGGGCTGCTGCAGTAGCATGCAGAAGAGGTAGAGACACACACACATACACACACACACACACACACACTGCAACTGAAATGAGTTATATCCACTGGTTGACGATTGAATATAATGTCTCTCTCTCTCTCCGGGGAACATAATTCTCTCCTCCATTGATATTCATGCTGATATCATGTAGCGCTTATTCTATACCTCAGAGGAGCGTTTGGGCTCAGTTCATTTGAATTATGCAGCTCATTTTTTTATGACTACAATGTAGAGGCTCTGTCGCTGTTGCGTGTTTGCAGTAAACAAAAGCGAGACACTCACATAACATATTGCATATTATGTCATCTTGAGCAAATTAGAAAGGCATTGGTTCATTGGTAATTCTGTTGCGCAGAGTGTTTGTGGGAAATGTCAGCCGAAGTCTTGGGTTTGAGACATGGGGTTTGAGACATGTTTTGGTGAATGGAAACTAATTCCATAATAAAAGAGTTTGACATTAATTTCCTTTTTTTAACCGTATAATTACAGTTGACTATTGTAATAAACGAATACAAGTTGTAGTAGAGGCGAGCAATAATTCAGCAATGATCATATTTTGTTGAATTGTATAGACGAGTTCATCGTCTGTCCAGCCTCCCTCTCAGAGACAACATACTGTCCAGTCCCCTCTGAAGAAAAGTACTTACTTTTTCTTACTCACTTATCATCCAATCCAATCCCAGTCTCCCAGTCTCGCCATGCGTAAAGTTAGGATGAGCTCGGGACACCCATTCACAAAGATCAGTAACAGTGCTGATCTAGGATCAGTTTGGGCTTTTATATCGTAATGAATATGATTACAGGTGGGCATCTGATCTGGGATCAGCCTTGTGGTCCGAGGGACTTAGTGGATATGGACCCTAGAGGTTGTCGGGGCAGCCTGGGCCCTCGTCCCTCAGCGCTGTGAGGTGGAACAGAGGACTGTGATTGGCCAGATGGATGTGGTGCTGCTGACACATCGGACAGTTTTTTTCCCTTGTTTTTTTTCATGCTGAGATGAACACAAATCGGTGCACAAACCTCGCCCAATCTTCTGCTATCGACAGTGGCGCGACAGAATCTTGACAGTGAGCTCAGGAGTATGTTTTTTAATTAAAAATGAAATTCAATAACCATATTAAAGCACGTCATTTATAGGTTGTGAGGTATCGATCGCCCTCTCGGTTATGCAGATTCACCACTTTCATCTTGTGTGGAAAATTGTCAGGTGGCTTTTTGATGACTCTTTCATATTTTCTTTCACGAAAAAAAAGAAGAAAAAAGATCACATTTCACTGAAACCACTAGCGATAATATTACCCAACATTGGCCAAATTCGAACTTGTCTGACGTATACAATACATAGGGACGAGCAAGGTGTTTATTCTGCATTGAGGTTATAAAAAAAAATAAAAAATAAAAAAAAAAGGTCCCGGTGCGTTTTGATTGGAAAGCAGAATCAGGACAAGATGGACACCCAGGCGCCGTTGCTGGAGCAGGAGACGCTGCTCCTGATGAACCGGCACAGCGGTAGGCTAATTGCACACACCTCTGTGTGTCTCGTTTTTTCCAATATGTCGGCTAATGGAATTAAAAACATGTTGCCAGGGGTCTTTGCAATTTGGAAAATAAGTCCATTAAGTTCATTAATTTAATAATGGGCAATAATAATGAGTAAAAATTATTGCTCAATTAGGAGGGAGCGTACGGCTGGCTGTTTCACATTCATTTGAAATCACCTCAGTGTGCAATAGTTTAATGAGATTATAATGGAATTGATATCGCATAGGTAGTGAATTAAACCGTTACCGGAGAACCTATTAGGGTTGAAATTGTAATCCTGAAACACTTGTCACAGCTAAAATAGGCTTCTATTTTTGTTATTCTGATTAGTAGAAGTGGTATTAGTGTTAGTAGAAGTCTCATTGACTGCTGTTATTGTTCTGGAAGTAATAATCTCAACTTTTTCTCTTCGTTAAATAATAAGCCTTGATAAGTTGTGAGGACTTGCATGTCAGTCTTTGTTTTGTATTGTGTTAGTGCTGTATTGCTGGTATCATCCATTGATTAAAACACAGGGGACGTATTCATGTTTCATAGACAGTGTTTCCAGACCAGAAAAAGCTGCTGAGGACCTCAGTTAAAATGACCCAGACAGCAGATTCATACTGATCTAAAAAGGTCAGTATAAATTACAGTGCTTATTTCAGTGAAAACGTCAGGTAATCTGATCCTCAGCGCGTAGTTCTTCATTCTGCTCCGGTGCCTCCCCACTCGGTGAGGGTGCAGCTTTGACTCTTTGACTTTTACGCTGACGCTTTGTCTTCAATTTACTACCTCCTTTTTCCACCACCAGAACTCACCAAAGAAGAAATAGTGCCTTGAATGTGGATGAATATGCCTCAATGTGCACACACTTTATTGCAGATGAAGTTCAGGTGGTTTTTTACTGTACGTATACAGTCCCTTGTGGTATAGTTCCTACGGCAGTTTGTGGTCAGACCACCTCACTAACAGACAACTTCTCTACCTAATGCTGTAGAAAACTGGCAGCCGTTTAGCATGTTATATGTGTGAGCATCTGGATAGAGTAGGTACAGCTCTGTCAGCAGTAAGTACACGTTCTCAGCTTCGACAAATTTGCTTAGCGGCTAGAAATGCCTGAACAGGGTTCAGTGTAAGGCTGTGTATTTATATAAGGTTAGTAAACATGTATGTTCTACTGGTGTCAGCAGTGTAAAGCATCATTTGAGTATGTGTCACACATCAATATGCTGTTTTATGGTCAGACCCATTATATAACCGGTACTTAATCCATAACTGTAAATGAGTATGACATCATGCTGAAGCAATGAAGATGCAGTTGTCTGCTGTTTACAAAAAGAGCCGCACGTCTGTGTGTATTTATGTATAAGCATGCGTGCGTGTGTGTGTGTGCGCGTGCGTGCGTGCATATGGGTGGGCATGTGTGTGTGTGCTTAATTAATATTTAAGCCACCTTCAGCATACCCTGGAAAAGCAGTAAAGGGGATTGTGTTCTCATGGATCCCTTAATCCTCTGAATTAGCAGTTTAATAACAAGAATCCATTTGTAGATTAGCAAAATCAAGCTTCCAGGACGTGCTTGTGTACAATCTACTTAAATGCTTTGATTTTTCGATGTAGTAAAAGGCCCCTCTCTTCCCTCGTCTCTATCGCCTAATGTATATGCTGATGTGTGTGTGCGGGCGTGTGTGTGGTGGTGTGTGTTGGTGTGTGTGTGTGTGTGTGTGTGTGTGTCTGTTTGTGTGTGTGTGTGTGTGTGTGTGTGTGTGTGTGTGTGTGCATACATGCATACACACACACACACACACACATATACACACACACACACGCACCAACACACACACCAACACATGCACACACACACATCAGAATATACAGTACATTAGGCGATAGAGACGAGGGAAGAGAGGGGCCTTTTACTACATCGAAAAATGTGTGTGTGTGTGTGTGTGTGTGTGTGTGTGTGTGTGTGTGCGTGTTTGCATTTATGAATGTAGTAGTGAATGTGTGTTTCCTAAGGTCTATGATGTGACTGGATAAGGCCGTGCGATGTGAAGAGAGACAGAAATGAGCCTCTGATCCCCGATACGCAGATTGGATATTTTTTCTATCAGTGCTCATGTTCATGATCATATGACAGTAGGGGTCTGTTCTCCAGCCAGAGATCAGTTTGTGTTACAGACACCTCCGTGTTTTTAATCATTCTCTCGAAAGACATGTCTGTCTCTGTCTGATAGTGCCTCTCTCCCACCCAGTGAATATCAGAGATTGATTGTTCTGTCTTGTTATCGGGGCGGTTCAGGTAAGATGGACATGTGTTGGGAGGATAAGGAGTCCAGGAGTATGATAAATGTAAATGCTTTTAGAGAGGCATATTTGTTCGTTTTTTTTTTTCAATACGTGCACATGCTTCACATACATGGTGGGCCAGCATAAAATCTTAATGTATGATGAATAATCAGCACCATTATGGAACTGCTGACGGTAAATACCGTACTCTATATGGTCCATATATGCATGTATGTTATGTATGTATAACCGGTCGAGGTATATGTACTGTATAAGCAGCCTATTTAACTAGTCAAGCCGAATTGAGTTCCCAGACATATGAGAAAGAAGACAAATAAGTCAATTTTTGCAAGCCATGCAGACTCAAATGTGTGTTTTAATGTGCTGTAGGACAGTCGAGATTTATTCATTGACCGTGTTGTTTCGGTTGGAATGCAAGGGACCTCGAAGGATATAACAGCATCATTATATTCAGTGTACACTATGGAATCTATTAGTGGCACCAAACTGGATGACCCAGGCCTTTTTTTTCCTTTTTTTTTCTTTTTTTTTTAAGGCAAATGTATAACTTACTTGAAGATTCAACTCTCTCCCACAATCCAGCACAGATGCTGACAGAGATATAATACAGTATATCTAGATCTCACATGTGTGGTGTATGGTGTATCCTCCTGGACATTCTCTCTGGTGTTGCTGGGTGGGATGGCTTTATGCTGCACACATTGGCCACACATCCTAAATAATTCAAACTCTACTTGAGAATTCTCCAACGGACTCTCTGCTGCCATTAAACACTCTCTAGCTGCCAGTTTTCTTTTCCTTTTTGGCATTTTTTCTTTTCTTTTCTGTCTGGTTTTTGGGCATGAATACAAACATTGCGAGCAGAAAGAAGAAGATGGGAGGAGGAAAACCTTGAAAAACAATATAAATATATACAATGCTGCTTGAAGGTTTCTGAACCCTACAGGGAAGGTCATTATTTTTGTATAAAAATAATAAAAATCTTTATCCAAACCCCAATTTGTAATAAAGACATTCCAAATAAAGTACACAAGCAAAAAATAAAGACGATATATTTTCATTGTTTATTTAACAAAACCTCAGTCTCTGACATCTGTTTTGAAGGATTTTTTTCCCACTCCTCCTTACAGAATTCAGCCAATTGAGTGAGGTTTGAGGGGTGTCTGCTATTAACTGCCCCCTTCAGGTCCTGCCACAGCATCTTAATTGGATTTAGGTCAGAACTTTGACCTGGCAAATCCAAAACACAAATATTCTTTCTCCTGATCTATTATTTGGTAGATTTGCTTGAATGCTTTGGGTCGTTGTCTTGCTGGAAGACCAATTTTCATCCCAGTTTTAGCTCCTTGACTGATGGCTTGACGTTCTGTCCAAGAATCTCCTGGTATACCTCAGAATTCATGATTCCCTTAATGATGTGGAGTCGTCCAGGTCCAGAGGAGGACAAGCAGCCCCAGATCTTGACATTCTCACCACCATACTTGACTGTTGGGATAAGGTTATGTTGGTGGTAGGCAATGTTAGGTTTTCGCCAAACATAGTGGTGAAATGTTGGACTCATCTGTCCAGAGCACAGACTTCCATCAATGTTCAGGCTTGTCTAGGTGGTCTCTGGCAAAGTTAAGATGGGCAGTTTAGTTCTGTGTTGACACCAGAGGTTTCTTCCTAGAAACCCTCTCATGAATGCTATTTTGATTCAGTGTTGAAGGATGCACAGTTACCTAAGATGCAGCAAGGTCTACAAATCTCTAGATATTATGTTTGGGTTGGCTTTTATTGGTGATATTTTGGAAGGGTGTCCACTTCTCGGCAGAGTTGCTGTCATGCTATCCATTTGTAAATAGTTTGCCTCACAGTGGACTGATGGAGCTCAAATCTTGTTTAGACGATGTTATAGTCTTCCCCAGACTGATGTGCTCTCACTACCCTCTGAGATCTCCTTCCCTCCTGTCCATGGTGTGTTTTGCATTCACCTGTGTGGGTAACACAACCCTGATCAGGTTTCTGATCTCTATTTATCAGAGACTCGCCCAGACTCTTTCCTAAAGATCTCTCTTGGTTCATTTGGTATCCAATTATTTACCCACCTGATTCTACTTACCTACTTGATTTAACCAATACAACTTGGGGTTCAGTTATTTTTCGCACCTGCACATTTCTTTACAATTTAGTTTGCCTACTTTACTCTAAACCAACATATGGAATTGGTAAATATAAACCTGTTAGGTCAGATAAATAGACTGGTTCTGATTAAATAAAGATTTCATGGTAAAAACACAAAAAAATCTATAGTTGCACAAGGTATTCACATACTTTCAAGCAGAACTGTATATGTATATATGTATTGGATCGATAAGAGTTCACAGGCAATCCGATTCATTAAAGCGAGTTTACATGCATAACACTTCAACATTAAGATGTTTCACAGAGTTCAGCATATTTTCTGGAACTCTCTCTCCCTCTCCTCTCCTTTTTTATTTATTTTTTTAATCTGAGATGCCTCTTTGACAATGTCTCCCTCATGCAAAATGCATGAGCACGGTGTGGATCGATACAGGCCCTTTAATCTCGCTACATAGACAGCTCCCGCGCTCACGCGGTGAACCCGCGGCTGCCACCGCTGCAGCCCAGATCAGAGTGAGAGAGAGATCAGCCCAGGTGACAAGGGTCGCCACACGGGTTCCTTGCACCAAGGCGAGCCTGGCTACAGCTGGAGCGCGGGAGCTAGACACCCTAGTCCAATATTACCAGTCAAACCTCTAAAAATAACTTTTGGTCTATTACATTTTTTTCTATGGAGGATATACTGGGAATCAGATGTTGATGGATATCTTTTTTTTTTTTTAGGGGGGTGGGGCTCTTCTTTACAGCTATATTACTAGATATTTTACAGCTGTATTACTAGATATTTTACAGTTGTTAGTTATTTTGCCACAGTCATTTCAGTTATTTTTGAAACATCTTCATCTTCTCCAGGGGTTTGCTGCACCTTCAGCTTTGATTTGTACAAACAGTTCAGAAAAATGTTAAAGGCTCTTTGGAAGTGTTTGAAGAGATGAAACGGATATATACACAGTGTGATATCTTACCTATAATTACCATAAGGACCCAACTAGATGTTCTCACAGAGATGGGTTAAAAGGAATAAAACATTAGATTGAAACATCAATTAAGGATGTTGTCGTAAAACCAACGCTGTCATACTCAGCACAGAATAAGGATACATTTTGGATGTTGTTGTGTTTTATTTTGTCGTTATTTTCTGTCGAAAAAAACAGTTGGTAAAAGACTATTAAGAAGGAGTCGCTCTCGACGCAGCAGACGAAAAGATCAGCAGGTTGGAGTATAAATCAGGTTGGGCCACCTGCAGGTAATTTATGTGTAGCGTTGGCGAGATAATACAGGGCACCCAGACTGAGACTCCCATGGACTCTGTCTCTCTCTCTCACCTCCCTTATTGCCCCCCCGCCTCCAACCTCCGCCTCCGCCTCCGCCCCTCCTCCCCACGCAATGCGGCGGGTTGTTCACTCATTCTTTTAACCGTTTCCTTTTTTTGCTGGTGGGTGTCACAAGGCAGAAAAATTAAGGAAGCGGTAATAGGGTTATGTCAAGTAGACGGAGGTGTTGTCTCTGTGTGGATGCCTCCCTCCCTCTGTCTCAATGAAAGGTTACTCCACTTGGTGGGCTTTGTCTCTCCTGCTGTAATGAGAATGGCACCAGACAAGCCTCCATCAGTCCTGCTACAGCAGGTGACTGATCGTATTAGTGGAGTTAACCCCCCCCCCCCAAAAAAAAGAAAAAGCCAAAACAAGAGTGAATATGCAACGCGCATTACCGCAAAAAACATGACCAAAACCAATCACAATCGATATGCATGGCTACGAAATGTGTTCACTCTCTTTAAATGGAACTGTGCTCACATTTGACCTGTTTTTTGTAATTGATTCACTTCTGAGGTGTATTTTTTTTTGGGGGGGGGGTGTTTGTTAGCAACCTCTCATCGCTTGACATTTAGAACATTTCTCAGTTTGTAGTATCTTCTCAGCGTGCCCCGAACAGTTTGGCATGAAAGCCAGACGTTTTTAAAATATTGAGCAGCAAACCCCCGCATTTGGGTTTAGTGTAGAAAAAGAGGGGCATGATATTACATTCATAACACTGAGATATTACACACACATTTCTTCCACATCCTCTGGGCAAAATGTTAGACACCACCTATTGCCTTTCTCTTCCCCCTGCGGTTTCACAGGAGGTCCACAGGAAATATGTGTCTGTGCATATGTCCCTAAAGGTATGTTTTGATGGTGGTGAAGTGGAGAGAATGTAAAAGGTGGAGGAGCACTGTGTTTTGTGCTTGATAGTGTGGCGTGGGTGCCTCTCCGCTAACAACAGCAGGAGCTCTGGGCACCTTCGGCCAGACAGACGGCTGGCAGCCTGGCAGGCACTCTGTGTTTACACACACACACACACACACACACACACATACACACACACACACACACACACACATACACACACACACACACACACACACACACACACACACACACCTCTAGCCCGGTTGCGGTTTTTAATACGCTCTGATATGATATGTGCATTTGAGGCCGGTGCGACGTGCAGTATTGATATCATATCATATCGTCGTTCCTCCCTTTCCTCCGCTGTTGGGATGTTGTGGCCACGGTTTGAACCCCTGACCCCTGTGGGAGAGACACCAGCACTCTGAGATGGGAACAGATCCTGACTTGCTGTGCTGTCGGTTAAGACTAATGGTTCAAGGTATGCCTGCTGGAAGGGGACATTACTGGGCATGACCAATCTGTTCCAAATGGAATGCACTTCATGTCACTGCACCCATCGATGTAATTGACCTTGCCTTGGGCTTCGGCCGCTATGGTTACGCCGGCTAGGTTTGTCACGGAAGGTCAGAGAACTTTGAAAATGTCGTAAGGAGAGGGTACGTTTCAGCAGTGGTGTGCCGCCAGGGCCAGCAAGGCCTTCTCTGCTGGCCTAAACATCATCAGAATATACATTTTATTTTAATATATTTTTTCCACAAATATGTATTAATGATTCCCCATAGTCTATTCTCTTCATTTCATAGCTTTCCTCTTGGTTGCGCTGCTTCCAGTCTCCGATTGAGATTTGGAGGGCTGGCCTTTATGTTAGAGCTTTTATCCAATCAAAATGTGTTGCTAGGGGGCTCCAAAATCTGCCCGCCTGCACATTAAACGGTGCCGCGAATTCGACCTGTAACTTAACGTTGGAACGAGAAAACCTGTGGCGTACCTAGTAAACCTACGTAGATGCGAGCAAAAGCAACAACGGCGCCTGCTGTAAGGCTCAATGATGTCAGCACCCAGCACGTCTTTTGATTGGATACGCACTATTGATACGCACTATTGATATTCACTATTGAGATGCTTAACTATGCCGGTAGATGTGAAACTTTTGAAAGTGCGCAGGGAAACGGAGCTTTACAACGAAAGCTTTCGTTGACTGATCGATAATTCTGATCGATTGTGTCCTGTTTTTGGGTAAACAATAACTTTCATTTAGGGGACACGAACAGAGGAAACTACGTTGAGCTTCTTTCTTTTCTGGCTGAAAACAACCCAGATTTACATTACCACCTGTCCACAAACAAAGTGTTTACTGGGACGTCAGGCAAAATACAAAACGACCTGATTTTTGCTATTGCTGAAGTGATGGAGAAGAGATCAAAATGGAGATTAAAAAGGCACCCTTTGTCGCTTTTATGGTGGACGAGACGACAGACGTGGGTAATGTAGCGATCTTAAAGATGTTAGTTTAACACTCTTCATTGTAAATGCGGATTTATTGATTAAAAATGCTTCGGAAATATTAATATAACTCTGTTGTACTTGTCTGACTATGTTAAGGTGATGCAACGCCCGGTTATACTGTGTTTCTGTCTAGTTTCTAGAGCCATGGCGTCATAACGATGGTATTAAGAGGTAGAATAATTCAGGTAGGAATGTGTCGGACATCACTGAAGGCCTAGGTGTGAAATGCACCGCCCGCCACTGCGTTTCAGCTAAAATAGTTTGGGCTCCAATTTGCATGTGCCAAAATGGGCTAAAATGGGAGCAACGTCGGCCATCTTTACCTTCATGTTTCTAATAGACCAAATTAGACATAATCCAGTTGGAGTTTTGAATACTGCAACTAGCGTTTCTATTATATGTATATGGATATGTATAATACATTTTCAGGCTCTTTAATAAAACTCTGGTTGAATAAACACAGTGTTCTCAAAAACACAGGTACAAAAAAAAGCAATACTGCAGAGTATTCTAGAGTTGTTAGGTATGTTTTGATCCAGCAAATTAAAACCCAGTTTTAAGCGATTCACGTAAAATCAGTGTTTCGATCGACTGTCAGGTGCTTGTAGCATGACCTTCCAATCATCACAAACTAAATACAATTCTCTTCACTCATTACATGGTAGTTATCCTAGCACTTCCATTCCGAGTGCTGTTTCGCTACTAGTACACAACAGCTCTTTCATTTAAATGATATCAGAACCCACAGCCCCACAGCCCCACAGCTAAACAACGCTATGGAAGACATACAGTACTGTCCCCAGTCTCTACTGTGATAACACCGGCTTGCACACGTACTCTACGCATGCACGCCACACGGGCACTACGTGACAAACTCCGCTTGAGCATGTCTCTGAGGGCCCATAAATATTTCATCATGGATCTGATGTGATTTCCTTGCATAGCCGTCCATCCCTTTGCCCTGTCAGCTCTCTCTCTCTCTCTCTCTCTCTCTCTCTCTCTCTCTCTCTCTCTCTCTCTCTCTCTCTCTCCCTGTGGCCCAGCAGCCCCTGCAGGGCTAACTCTGGCCTGACCCATCCGTGCCTGCTGACCCCTTTCAGTGCCTGAACAAAATCCTCCCCTGTGTTCCCCTCACCTTTTACCCTCCCCAACGCTCTGGGGGAGGTCTATCACCCGCCTCTCAGCCAGGAGGCATCAGAGGAGGAGGAGAAGGAGGAGGAGGAGGAGGAGGAGAGGAGGAGAGAGCCGTAAAAGCTCACAGTATTGACGTTGAGTGTCGGTTGTTAGCCTCTGTGTCCCTTCTCCCTCTCCCTCTCCCTCTCCCTCCCTCTCCCTCCAAGAGCCGAGGGGTGAGGAGGGGATGGCGGGGGGGGTGATATATGACTGCACGGTGCTGGAGGCATGGTCAGTCGTCAGGTCTCCGCAGTACCTCACTGAGAAGCTCTCAAACGTCCAAAATACCTGGGAGCGGGCCAGGTGAGTGATGACCGGACGCAACCTGCTGATCCCAGCACCGGGTGCATTAGTTTGCCATAAAGAAGCCGTGATTGTGAAACACAGCAGTCGAAAACATATGAGGATGAATGACTCAGATGAAAGAATCATATAAAAGCCAAGCACTGTTTCAGAATCCATTTACAGCAGCGGGTGGACAGAGTCCAAAGCAGCCAGAAGGGGGTGGCGGGGGGGGCGGCAGGGGGGGGGGGGGGGTTGGTGAGGCACCACAGCATATCCTAGTGTCCGAGAGCGGGCATAAATCTTGACAGGCCGCTTTACCCAATCACCCAAACCTCCGTCCCTAACCCATAACCGTCCTTTAGTCAATATATTAGTCACTTGACAGATTTTTTTGGCGGTGGGGGAGCGAAAAAACCAAACAAAACTGAACGGTCGCACAGCGGGTTGACATTGAAAAGACAGAGTGAGAGACAAATGGCGCTCATAATTTGGTGTCGGAAAAGGTGGCGAGCTGGCGGTCTTCTTGTCTGTATGATCGCACCGCCCTACCCCCCCACCCCCCACCCCCACCCCCGTGGCACTGCCTCCTAATTACTCAGATCTGCACACAAAGTGCAGAAATAATGAACGGGAGCAGGTACCTTGTTGGCTTAATTATGCGGGCCTGGACAAAAGGCTCTGTGACGCCTCCACAAAGACCCTGCCGAGGCTGGGCTCAGGTTAAACACCAGCCCCGTCCTCCAGAGGGGCGGGGGGGGGGCGCGGTGATGCCAAGCCAGGGAAGTGTCACATGGCACCTGAGAACACAGGAGAAATGAGGTGGGGGGTGGGGGTTCTGAATTCAGATTTCTGGAAAAATTAGTCGTCGTCGTCCCCCCCCCCAAAAAAAAAAAAACGGTACTCAGAACTTAGTTAGCTGTAGCCGAAATGACACAACCTTTAATTAGCGGGGATCCCTGAAGCTCCAGTGCCTCCGATTTAATCAGTGGACCTTTAGCGAGTGCACAACCCTCCCCTCGCCGGCTGCCCCGGGGGCACGCTCATCATGGCGTCCGCGTGGCCCCCCTCATCTACAGAAGGGGGTATCGCCGGAGCTCTGGAGATGCCGGATAATGAGGAAGCCTGTCAGAGGGGCGCGCTTCAAGGGTGCCCCTTTTCCGAAGAGGGCCCCCCCCCACGCCATCTCTTAACAAAACCTACCAGCGCAAAACACCATCGCTGCTGCTTTGTTGTCATTTGAATGGATCTCCAGAGGTCTCAGCAGACGGGGGGGAGAGGGAGGGGGGGGGGGGGGGGGGTGTTGGGGGAGGAGGGGGAGGAGACTCTGGACCCCATTAGGTCCTCCCTCTCATGGAGTGATCTCTCTCTCTCTCTCTCTCTCTCTCTCTCTCTCTCTCTCTTCTCTCTCTCTCTTTGAGCTTCAGCTTTGTGTCTACGGACCGGGAGCAGGAGGAGCCCTCTGTTTGACTAATTACACACAGCGCGGCTAATGAGTGGGATGAATATTACAGGAATTCATACACTCACACAGTATTTATGATGCATGGTTATGGCAAACGGTGTCATATTTCACAAGGACACATATGCGACATATCCTATATACTACGTGTGTGTATGTGTGTGTGTGTGTGTCGTATAATTTATCATATCGCATAATGTTGCTAACTTCCTGATGGGGGAGCTCTGCCCATAGTTAAATGCCTGACGTGAGAGAGAGAGAGAGAGAGAGAGAGAGAGAGAGAGAGAGAGAGAGAGAGAGAGAGAGAGAGAGAGAGAGAGAGAGAGAGAGAGAGAGAGAGAGAGAGAGAGAGAGAGAGAGAGAGAGAGAGAGAGAGAGAGAGAGAGAGAGAGAGAGAGAGAGAGAGAGAGAGAGAGAGAGAGAGGGAGAGGGAGAGGGAGAGGGAGAGGGAGGGGTCAGGGATAGAAACAGTCATCGCGTCCGGCTGTCAGGATGATTAGTGCTAGTACTCGTTATTGATCATGGTAACATGGTAAACAGTAGAATACAGGAATGTGCCCTGAATCGTTTGGGTCCCATTAGCCACTGCTTGTATTGCCTTTGATTATTGCTGACTGTGCTGACCAGGGCGTCATGTGATGGCTTTTACTGCTAACTTAGCACCTCCGCTGCTCTCACCCACTGCTTTAAAGGCTGCATTAAAAATGACACCGCCCCCAAAGACAGCCGCTCCGATATGGTATTTCTTGTCATTATCGGCGACTGTATCTGGTATACAGTCCGCTGTTATACTATATGTTTTTTTGACGTTCTGTTGTGTTTAAAAAACTGTAATGTCTCAAATTGACTGACTGAATATGGTGCGTGCGTGTGTGCGTGTGTGTGTGTGTGTGTGTGTGTGTGTGTGTGTGTGTGTGTGTGGGTGTGTGGGTGTGTGGGTGGGTGGGTGGGTGGGTGGGTGGGTGGGTGTGTGTGTGTGTGTGTCTCCTGTCTCTATGGGTTAATGCCATAGCCTGACCCTGCCGTAAAGTCATTGACAAGAGGCAACGCTGACAGTGTCGATGGGGATGATGATGATGATAGTGTTTGTGTTCATCCGTTATGTGATGATTATTGCATGGTTGTGATATTGAGGATGGTGATTATGATGATGATGAGGAGGAGGAGGAGGAGGAGGATGATAGTAGGGAGGACAGTGATGATGATGATGATGATGATGATGATGATAATGATGTTGATGATGATAATGATGTTGACGGCGGCGACGGCGGTGGTGCTAGCAGTGATCTGTTAGACGTCCGCGGCAATCCAACAGCCCCATTGTTTACCTCCGTTAATTGGAAGACGTGGTTCACGGATCAAACCTGGAGTTAACCGAGGATAAGTCTCAGAACCTGGAGTTAACCGAGGATAAGTCTCAGACACATTCGGAGAGCTTTGATTTCACATAAAGGAAAAGGCACTGTTGGAGTGTATTCCAGCAGCTCGCTTTGATGGGAGTGATCTGGCAGAGCTCATTTGAATTATTAACAGAAAGAGAGAGAGGGGGGTGGAGAGAGAGAGACGGAGAGAGAGAGAGAGAGAGGGAGGAGAGAGAGAGAGGGGGGTGGGAGAGAGAGAGGGGGGGGGAGAGATAGAGGGGGGGTGGGAGAGAGAGAGAGAGAGGCGGAGTGAGAGAGAGAGAGGGGGGTGGGAGAGATAGAGACATAGAGAGAGAGACAGGGGGGGGGTGGGAAAGAGAGAGACAGAGAGAGAGAGAGAGAGAGAGGGGGGGGGGTGGGAGAGAGAGAGAGAGAGAGAGAGAGAGAGAGGGGGGGGGGTGGGAGAGAGAGAGACAGAGAGAGAGAGAGAGAGAGAGAGGGGGGGGGTGGGAGAGAGAGAGACAGAGAGAGAGAGAGAGAGAGAGATATAGTCCCTCTCTGCAGTAGCAGTACCCACTGGCTCTATACGATGCATATGATGATGTGTGTTTTGTTGGTGTTTTAAAAAGGCAGCGGTGACTTGCTACAGCAGGGTGGCTGCTTGTCCATGACACACACCTGGTAGGACCTGAACCAGGAGGTCCAGATAAGACAGCCCAGTCTGAGTCTCAATGAAGCTCAGGCAGATCTGGAAGGACTAACGTCTCTGAACCCCCTTCCAGCTCAACGACATACAAATACAACGTCAGTAAGGAACATAGTATTGCCTATTCTACAGTTTCTCCGTGTTTCAGTGTTCAATCCGTCCCTCATGTATATACGTACTCTAGTCGTCTAACTGGTAACCTAAACCTCACCGTTGTCGTGTTTTCTGACAAAACATCACAGTTGTTTTTTTTCCGATTTCAATGTATGACACATCATTTGAAAGCTTACAATGTCCTTTCAGAATATGAAAAAAATAAATAAGAAAAATACAGAAAAATCATCTCGGCTACCGGTTCTCCCAAAACACCAGCTGCTGTCACATATGAGGAAAAAAATCAGGCGACAGAGGTTACAGCATGTGCGCGGTTTCTGTGTTCGTAAAAAAAAGTGAGTAAAAAAAAAAAAAAGATTGGCGGGTTGAAGTGTCCTCCTTGGTGTAATGTCCCCCTGCTGTCTGGATAGAGGTTATTTAATCTGTGAATGGAGCGTCCCAGAGTGAGTTAATTCTCCACCGCGGACATGTGGCGTCCGCCACAGCGGGACACCATTACGACTGTCTGTGTGGGAAAGTGACCAAATTCACAATGATGTGACCGTGTGTGCCCTGGACGACGCTGCCTTTTTGAAAAGCCAACATACGCGTACAGTACTGCACACACACACACACACACATCACACACACACACACACACACACACACACACACACACAACCTCATGTTAGATACGGTCCGTTTCTATAGCGAGTGCCTTGATGTTTTCAGTAGAAGAAACACATACTGTGAGAAAGAAAGAAAAAAAAAAAGGACTTCAGATGTTTTATTATTAATTTCTTGTGTGTATCAGGAACAAGAGGGGGCGGGGGGGTGGGGGGGGGGGGGGGGGGTGGGCTGTTTATTTACAGCTCAGCAAACTGCTCGACTGTAGTTGAATCAGAAAAGAGAAAAAGACAGCGCCGGGGCTAATAAGGCCTTTGTGGATACTACACAACCCCAGACTTCTATGGATGCTGTGCATTCCTTTCTGCCATATACATGTTGGTACTGTTATGTGTCCTTGAGCGTGCAGAGTCGGGAGGCTGCAGGACAGCATTCGGCACCGGGGGGGGAAGACTGCAATTAAAAGACGGCACGCGGGCGTCCCGCAAGGAGCTAATAACCACCAGGATCAGCTGTTCTAATGTCATTTCATCCCCTCTGTTATTCAGCTGGCCCTGTTTGATGTGTGTGAATACACCGGGGACTGCCCCCCCCCCCCCCCTCGCCTCCCCAACCCGCCTCCACCCCCAACACACTACCCCCACCTCTTTTATACCCCCCATCCCCCACCGACTCTAACCCCCCCCCCCCCACCACGCTTTGCACAGAACCTCCCCTTCTGTGTCTGAATGCTTATGTTGGCTTTTATCGCTCTCAAAGTAAACAGAGTCGTGCCGGGGATAGAGAGAGAACAGAGAGAGAGAGAGAGAGAGAGAGAGAGAGAAATAGAAGAAGAGAGAGACAGTGAGTGTGTGTGTGAGAGAGAGAGAGAGAGAGAGAGAGAGACAGAAAAATATAGAGAGAGAGGTGGCACATGCACATTGTCTGTGTGCTACTGGCTGCCGTGGTCATCTACTTCAACAGAGACACCAACAAAGGGAAGAAATCCTCATTTAAACAGCAAGCAGAAGGGAATAAAAGACAACAATAACAACGAAAGAGAGAGAGAGAGAGAGAGAGAGAGAGAGAGAGAGAGAGAGAGAGAGAGAGAGAGAAAGGGAAGACTAGAGCTGGAGAAAGAGAGAGAAAAAGGCGAGTGGTACCCGTGCCAGAAGGAGAGAGAGAGAGAGAAAAAGAGGGAGAGAGAGAGAGTAGAGAGAGTGAGTGGGAGCGAGCGAGCGACAGAGAGCAAGAGACAGAGCGGCGAGAGAGACAGAGAGAGAGAAAGAGAAAGAGAGAGAGAGAGAAGGATCTCCCTGCTAAATGCGCAAAGCATCCCGTTACCACACGCTGAGCTCCATGGCCAACTCAGGCTGTCTGCTTCTCTCCAGCGCCGGGATGCTACCTCACTCCCTCCACTGCCCCCCTGCCTTCCTCTACCTACCCGAGGTAAGACTCTTGCTCCGTTGCAAAACCCCTTTCTCTTCTCCTCTCTCTCTCTCTCTCTCTCTCTCTCTCTCTCTCTCACTCTCCCTCGCTCTCTCTCTCTCTCCATCTCCCTTTCATTCCTTCGTACGCTGTCGGCTGCAGCACGTGATAGCATTGTGTTTCCCTGAGTACTTCCCCAACCCCGACCCTGACCCTTACTACTGCGTTTAGCTATACAGGGAGAGGGGTTGGGGGGGAAGGGTCATATGTCATTAGTCTTCTTTTCAGGGTTTATTTCATCCCTTTCTTGTTTTTGTTTTTTTGGGGTCTTTTCCTCTTTCGTCGTCGTCCCCGTTTCCAGATTTGGAAGAGGGAGAAGCCATGAATTAGACATAAGAGTGACGTGGGTTGTGTGTTTGTTTGGGTCTGTGTCTCATGAGTCATTTCATTTTGTGGGCCGTGTGTGTGTGTGTGTGTGTGTGTGTGTGTGTGCGCGTGTGTGTGTGTGTCTGTGTAAGTGTGTGTGTGTGTGTGTGTCTGTGTGTGTGTGTGACTGCTCATTCCATGCGCCTACGCTTGTGTCACTTTGAATTGGGTATCAACACTTTCCACTGAGAAGTTCCCCAAAAAAATGTCTCCCCCAACTGCCCCTCGGCTGTCATGGATAGGCAGTCACTCCAATGTGAATCTTGTGAGAGGGAATATCGAGCGCCTCTTCTTGCTCTGTTTCACAGTTTCATTTTTTTGGGGGGGGGGGTTTGTTTTATCATGATCCTCAACATTGACATCCAGCTTTAAGTAATTGTATTGTGAAATCACATTGATTTCTTTTGGTTTCATTGATTCCCTTGTCACTGATCTCCTCGCTTTTGTGGAAATCTGGAGACTGGCAATTTGTATGCAGGGAGGAAAAAAAAACTCAAACAAAACAACAACAACAAGGTGACTCTTTAAAAGATTCGTCTCCTGAATTATTCACACATTTTAATTCAGTGAGGGGGGAGTGGTCGCCTGTCCAATTCTGTTTTTACTACCGCTAGCATGTGTTGCAGTAAACAGTGTGTTACTGCAGTGATTGAAGCACATAATGGTAAGGTTGCCCCGGATCCAGCCTCCTGCTTCCTCCTTTTAATCCTGCTCCCCATCACAGTAATGGCCGTCTCCCCCTCCCTCCCATCTGGCCAGGGTGGGCCCACACCCACGGCTAACCCCGCAGAGGGGGACCGGCCATGTGGACGGCCAGGTGCCACTAACACACACTCTGCATGTGGACGAGCCATGGCTAGGATTCCCCAGGGAACTACAGCTTTTTTTTTTATTATTCATGGCCTGAGGAATGTGTGTGTGTGTGTGTGTGTGTGTGTGTGTGTGTGTGTGTGTGTTTGGGTGTGGGCATGTGCATGTGTGTGTGTGTGTGTGTGTTTTTGCGCATGCGCGTGCATGTGTGTGTGTTTGTGTGTACACAGGGTGAGTGTGTGTATGTGCCGGGAAGGAAGGACTAATTGGATTTTCTTTTGATAAGGAAATTCTGAAAAAAAGATGTAAGGAGGTTGGCTTACAAATACATTATGATCATACACACAAGGACCCTTTAACAGATCAATTTGCACATTGTTTGTGATTTAGCCTATGTCGTAGCTAGGAAAGCAAGACATTAATTGAAGGGAACATAATGCTATACTGTAATCTTAAAGGGGACATATCCACTAACAGTTTGTTTATTCCCTGCCGAAGATATCTTCAAACAAATTACCTCTCTTTTACCCTGCGCCTTGTCAGTACCCTCACTAAGTCCGCCAACACCACATAATTCAAAGGAAATTTCTAATGCGATGTTTTCATGCAACATAAAAGGCTTTTCTTTTCTTTTTCTTTTTTTTACACACGATTCACATTCCTTTATGTTT